>NW_028138669.1:0-70431 GCF_964270905.1 Leucopleurus acutus | reverse complement strand
CTCCACCAAGGAACGCCGTAGCTGCTCCTCTGGGCCTGGGGCTGCCTGCACTGACACAGAAGGAAGAGGACTTGAATTGCAGTAAGAACCCAAGCCGCCGTCCTCTAGGAGGCACGGTGACTTCAGTCAGGAGGTCCTGGATGGAATGCGAAGACGAGGGTTACTCTGAGCGCAGCTCCGAACAGGGCAATGCGTAAGACCTTCGCGCCATGTGGCATGTGCCAGAACGGTGTTCGTGAACGTGTGCGAGTGCTGAGGAAACCAAGCTGCTCCAAAAGAGAGGGCAGTGTGTTTCCCTACGCTCGGCGTGCACAGAGGGGCTCTAAAGGGCTACGGGCCTGGATGTTGCTCAGCAGACCCAGGTGCACCTGGGGATACTCAGTGTTCCTGCCGGGAACAGGGTGCCCCGGCTAGCCTCCCAGGTGTCCAGAAAGCTGTGCTGCCGTTAAAGGTATGCAGAGCAGAGGCCACCGCCTCCTGGAAACTGCACCACGCCTCCGCTTCTGCACGGCAAAGCAGGGCCTTACTTCCAGGCATGGGTTCATGCTGGGTGTGTCGGTAGCGACACAGCGTGCTAAGATGCTGACTCTCTCCTCGAGCAGAGTGACTTCAGGTACGAGGACGGGCCTCGCAGTGTTCCATGCACAGCGTTCTCTCATGGCAGCTCACACAAGGGCCATGACAGAGTCTTCCTGGGCACTTCGTACTCACCAGCCATGTTGTCCTCAGGGTGCTCGAGGGCTCTGGAGGTGAGCCGCTCCTCGAGGAATGCGCAGTGTGTTGTTGCCCAGCACGCGGCACACACAGAGGTCCTCCGAGGTCTCAACCCCTGGACCTCGACGTTGCTCAGCTGGCCCACAGTTGTCTGGAGGCACTCAGTGACCTTGGAGGGAAAATGAGGCACACCCGTGGGGCCTAGGAGTCCCCGGACGTGTACTTCCTTTCAAATAAAGCACGTAAGTGACTAAGAACTCCTGGAAACAGCTGCATGGCTCCCTTTCTGCACGGCTACTCAGGGCCTAACCTGGAAGCGAGTTCTCATGTTGAGGTTCCCTTTAGCTCTAGAGCCTGTCATGCGGACCGCCACCGCGGCCACGGAAGCCCCTGGTTTAGGGAGAGCAAACTCATAATTTTCCCCGAAGCCTTCTTCCAGGGCTCACCGGACTGTCGGGCGCCGGGAATGTCATGTAGCTTCAAGGCAGGCATGAATGCCGCCCTCAAAGTGGGAAAGCAGGACTAGTTCCAGCAGGCCCCGTTTTCATGGGCACACTCAGCGTACATCCCTGTGGTTTCTAAGGAGTCCCAAGAGACACCGGTTACCCTGTGTTTCCTTCCCTGAATCAACTCATCGAAGTAGGGAGTCCCGCATCCAGCGAACTGTCTCCACCAAGGAACGCCGTAGCTGCTCCTCTGGGCCTGGGGCTGCCTGCACTGACACAGAAGGAAGAGGACTTGAATTGCAGTAAGAACCCAAGCCGCCGTCCTCTAGGAGGCACGGTGACTTCAGTCAGGAGGTCCTGGATGGAATGCGAAGACGAGGGTTACTCTGAGCGCAGCTCCGAACAGGGCAATGCGTAAGACCTTCGCGCCATGTGGCATGTGCCAGAACGGTGTTCGTGAACGTGTGCGAGTGCTGAGGAAACCAAGCTGCTCCAAAAGAGAGGGCAGTGTGTTTCCCTACGCTCGGCGTGCACAGAGGGGCTCTAAAGGGCTACGGGCCTGGATGTTGCTCAGCAGACCCAGGTGCACCTGGGGATACTCAGTGTTCCTGCCGGGAACAGGGTGCCCCGGCTAGCCTCCCAGGTGTCCAGAAAGCTGTGCTGCCGTTAAAGGTATGCAGAGCAGAGGCCACCGCCTCCTGGAAACTGCACCACGCCTCCGCTTCTGCACGGCAAAGCAGGGCCTTACTTCCAGGCATGGGTTCATGCTGGGTGTGTCGGTAGCGACACAGCGTGCTAAGATGCTGACTCTCTCCTCGAGCAGAGTGACTTCAGGTACGAGGACGGGCCTCGCAGTGTTCCATGCACAGCGTTCTCTCATGGCAGCTCACACAAGGGCCATGACAGAGTCTTCCTGGGCACTTCGTACTCACCAGCCATGTTGTCCTCAGGGTGCTCGAGGGCTCTGGAGGTGAGCCGCTCCTCGAGGAATGCGCAGTGTGTTGTTGCCCAGCACGCGGCACACACAGAGGTCCTCCGAGGTCTCAACCCCTGGACCTCGACGTTGCTCAGCTGGCCCACAGTTGTCTGGAGGCACTCAGTGACCTTGGAGGGAAAATGAGGCACACCCGTGGGGCCTAGGATTCCCCGGACGTGTACTTCCTTTCAAATAAAGCACGTAAGTGACTAAGAACTCCTGGAAACAGCTGCATGGCTCCCTTTCTGCACGGCTACTCAGGGCCTAACCTGGAAGCGAGTTCTCATGTTGAGGTTCCCTTTAGCTCTAGAGCCTGTCATGCGGACCGCCACCGCGGCCACGGAAGCCCCTGGTTTAGGGAGAGCAAACTCATAATTTTCCCCGAAGCCTTCTTCCAGGGCTCACCGGACTGTCGGGCGCCGGGAATGTCATGTAGCTTCAAGGCAGGCATGAATGCCGCCCTCAAAGTGGGAAAGCAGGACTAGTTCCAGCAGGCCCCGTTTTCATGGGCACACTCAGCGTACATCCCTGTGGTTTCTAAGGAGTCCCAAGAGACACCGGTTACCCTGTGTTTCCTTCCCTGAATCAACTCATCGAAGTAGGGAGTCCCGCATCCAGCGAACTGTCTCCACCAAGGAACGCCGTAGCTGCTCCTCTGGGCCTGGGGCTGCCTGCACTGACACAGAAGGAAGAGGACTTGAATTGCAGTAAGAACCCAAGCCGCCGTCCTCTAGGAGGCACGGTGACTTCAGTCAGGAGGTCCTGGATGGAATGCGAAGACGAGGGTTACTCTGAGCGCAGCTCCGAACAGGGCAATGCGTAAGACCTTCGCGCCATGTGGCATGTGCCAGAACGGTGTTCGTGAACGTGTGCGAGTGCTGAGGAAACCAAGCTGCTCCAAAAGAGAGGGCAGTGTGTTTCCCTACGCTCGGCGTGCACAGAGGGGCTCTAAAGGGCTACGGGCCTGGATGTTGCTCAGCAGACCCAGGTGCACCTGGGGATACTCAGTGTTCCTGCCGGGAACAGGGTGCCCCGGCTAGCCTCCCAGGTGTCCAGAAAGCTGTGCTGCCGTTAAAGGTATGCAGAGCAGAGGCCACCGCCTCCTGGAAACTGCACCACGCCTCCGCTTCTGCACGGCAAAGCAGGGCCTTACTTCCAGGCATGGGTTCATGCTGGGTGTGTCGGTAGCGACACAGCGTGCTAAGATGCTGACTCTCTCCTCGAGCAGAGTGACTTCAGGTACGAGGACGGGCCTCGCAGTGTTCCATGCACAGCGTTCTCTCATGGCAGCTCACACAAGGGCCATGACAGAGTCTTCCTGGGCACTTCGTACTCACCAGCCATGTTGTCCTCAGGGTGCTCGAGGGCTCTGGAGGTGAGCCGCTCCTCGAGGAATGCGCAGTGTGTTGTTGCCCAGCACGCGGCACACACAGAGGTCCTCCGAGGTCTCAACCCCTGGACCTCGACGTTGCTCAGCTGGCCCACAGTTGTCTGGAGGCACTCAGTGACCTTGGAGGGAAAATGAGGCACACCCGTGGGGCCTAGGATTCCCCGGACGTGTACTTCCTTTCAAATAAAGCACGTAAGTGACTAAGAACTCCTGGAAACAGCTGCATGGCTCCCTTTCTGCACGGCTACTCAGGGCCTAACCTGGAAGCGAGTTCTCATGTTGAGGTTCCCTTTAGCTCTAGAGCCTGTCATGCGGACCGCCACCGCGGCCACGGAAGCCCCTGGTTTAGGGAGAGCAAACTCATAATTTTCCCCGAAGCCTTCTTCCAGGGCTCACCGGACTGTCGGGCGCCGGGAATGTCATGTAGCTTCAAGGCAGGCATGAATGCCGCCCTCAAAGTGGGAAAGCAGGACTAGTTCCAGCAGGCCCCGTTTTCATGGGCACACTCAGCGTACATCCCTGTGGTTTCTAAGGAGTCCCAAGAGACACCGGTTACCCTGTGTTTCCTTCCCTGAATCAACTCATCGAAGTAGGGAGTCCCGCATCCAGCGAACTGTCTCCACCAAGGAACGCCGTAGCTGCTCCTCTGGGCCTGGGGCTGCCTGCACTGACACAGAAGGAAGAGGACTTGAATTGCAGTAAGAACCCAAGCCGCCGTCCTCTAGGAGGCACGGTGACTTCAGTCAGGAGGTCCTGGATGGAATGCGAAGACGAGGGTTACTCTGAGCGCAGCTCCGAACAGGGCAATGCGTAAGACCTTCGCGCCATGTGGCATGTGCCAGAACGGTGTTCGTGAACGTGTGCGAGTGCTGAGGAAACCAAGCTGCTCCAAAAGAGAGGGCAGTGTGTTTCCCTACGCTCGGCGTGCACAGAGGGGCTCTAAAGGGCTACGGGCCTGGATGTTGCTCAGCAGACCCAGGTGCACCTGGGGATACTCAGTGTTCCTGCCGGGAACAGGGTGCCCCGGCTAGCCTCCCAGGTGTCCAGAAAGCTGTGCTGCCGTTAAAGGTATGCAGAGCAGAGGCCACCGCCTCCTGGAAACTGCACCACGCCTCCGCTTCTGCACGGCAAAGCAGGGCCTTACTTCCAGGCATGGGTTCATGCTGGGTGTGTCGGTAGCGACACAGCGTGCTAAGATGCTGACTCTCTCCTCGAGCAGAGTGACTTCAGGTACGAGGACGGGCCTCGCAGTGTTCCATGCACAGCGTTCTCTCATGGCAGCTCACACAAGGGCCATGACAGAGTCTTCCTGGGCACTTCGTACTCACCAGCCATGTTGTCCTCAGGGTGCTCGAGGGCTCTGGAGGTGAGCCGCTCCTCGAGGAATGCGCAGTGTGTTGTTGCCCAGCACGCGGCACACACAGAGGTCCTCCGAGGTCTCAACCCCTGGACCTCGACGTTGCTCAGCTGGCCCACAGTTGTCTGGAGGCACTCAGTGACCTTGGAGGGAAAATGAGGCACACCCGTGGGGCCTAGGATTCCCCGGACGTGTACTTCCTTTCAAATAAAGCACGTAAGTGACTAAGAACTCCTGGAAACAGCTGCATGGCTCCCTTTCTGCACGGCTACTCAGGGCCTAACCTGGAAGCGAGTTCTCATGTTGAGGTTCCCTTTAGCTCTAGAGCCTGTCATGCGGACCGCCACCGCGGCCACGGAAGCCCCTGGTTTAGGGAGAGCAAACTCATAATTTTCCCCGAAGCCTTCTTCCAGGGCTCACCGGACTGTCGGGCGCCGGGAATGTCATGTAGCTTCAAGGCAGGCATGAATGCCGCCCTCAAAGTGGGAAAGCAGGACTAGTTCCAGCAGGCCCCGTTTTCATGGGCACACTCAGCGTACATCCCTGTGGTTTCTAAGGAGTCCCAAGAGACACCGGTTACCCTGTGTTTCCTTCCCTGAATCAACTCATCGAAGTAGGGAGTCCCGCATCCAGCGAACTGTCTCCACCAAGGAACGCCGTAGCTGCTCCTCTGGGCCTGGGGCTGCCTGCACTGACACAGAAGGAAGAGGACTTGAATTGCAGTAAGAACCCAAGCCGCCGTCCTCTAGGAGGCACGGTGACTTCAGTCAGGAGGTCCTGGATGGAATGCGAAGACGAGGGTTACTCTGAGCGCAGCTCCGAACAGGGCAATGCGTAAGACCTTCGCGCCATGTGGCATGTGCCAGAACGGTGTTCGTGAACGTGTGCGAGTGCTGAGGAAACCAAGCTGCTCCAAAAGAGAGGGCAGTGTGTTTCCCTACGCTCGGCGTGCACAGAGGGGCTCTAAAGGGCTACGGGCCTGGATGTTGCTCAGCAGACCCAGGTGCACCTGGGGATACTCAGTGTTCCTGCCGGGAACAGGGTGCCCCGGCTAGCCTCCCAGGTGTCCAGAAAGCTGTGCTGCCGTTAAAGGTATGCAGAGCAGAGGCCACCGCCTCCTGGAAACTGCACCACGCCTCCGCTTCTGCACGGCAAAGCAGGGCCTTACTTCCAGGCATGGGTTCATGCTGGGTGTGTCGGTAGCGACACAGCGTGCTAAGATGCTGACTCTCTCCTCGAGCAGAGTGACTTCAGGTACGAGGACGGGCCTCGCAGTGTTCCATGCACAGCGTTCTCTCATGGCAGCTCACACAAGGGCCATGACAGAGTCTTCCTGGGCACTTCGTACTCACCAGCCATGTTGTCCTCAGGGTGCTCGAGGGCTCTGGAGGTGAGCCGCTCCTCGAGGAATGCGCAGTGTGTTGTTGCCCAGCACGCGGCACACACAGAGGTCCTCCGAGGTCTCAACCCCTGGACCTCGACGTTGCTCAGCTGGCCCACAGTTGTCTGGAGGCACTCAGTGACCTTGGAGGGAAAATGAGGCACACCCGTGGGGCCTAGGATTCCCCGGACGTGTACTTCCTTTCAAATAAAGCACGTAAGTGACTAAGAACTCCTGGAAACAGCTGCATGGCTCCCTTTCTGCACGGCTACTCAGGGCCTAACCTGGAAGCGAGTTCTCATGTTGAGGTTCCCTTTAGCTCTAGAGCCTGTCATGCGGACCGCCACCGCGGCCACGGAAGCCCCTGGTTTAGGGAGAGCAAACTCATAATTTTCCCCGAAGCCTTCTTCCAGGGCTCACCGGACTGTCGGGCGCCGGGAATGTCATGTAGCTTCAAGGCAGGCATGAATGCCGCCCTCAAAGTGGGAAAGCAGGACTAGTTCCAGCAGGCCCCGTTTTCATGGGCACACTCAGCGTACATCCCTGTGGTTTCTAAGGAGTCCCAAGAGACACCGGTTACCCTGTGTTTCCTTCCCTGAATCAACTCATCGAAGTAGGGAGTCCCGCATCCAGCGAACTGTCTCCACCAAGGAACGCCGTAGCTGCTCCTCTGGGCCTGGGGCTGCCTGCACTGACACAGAAGGAAGAGGACTTGAATTGCAGTAAGAACCCAAGCCGCCGTCCTCTAGGAGGCACGGTGACTTCAGTCAGGAGGTCCTGGATGGAATGCGAAGACGAGGGTTACTCTGAGCGCAGCTCCGAACAGGGCAATGCGTAAGACCTTCGCGCCATGTGGCATGTGCCAGAACGGTGTTCGTGAACGTGTGCGAGTGCTGAGGAAACCAAGCTGCTCCAAAAGAGAGGGCAGTGTGTTTCCCTACGCTCGGCGTGCACAGAGGGGCTCTAAAGGGCTACGGGCCTGGATGTTGCTCAGCAGACCCAGGTGCACCTGGGGATACTCAGTGTTCCTGCCGGGAACAGGGTGCCCCGGCTAGCCTCCCAGGTGTCCAGAAAGCTGTGCTGCCGTTAAAGGTATGCAGAGCAGAGGCCACCGCCTCCTGGAAACTGCACCACGCCTCCGCTTCTGCACGGCAAAGCAGGGCCTTACTTCCAGGCATGGGTTCATGCTGGGTGTGTCGGTAGCGACACAGCGTGCTAAGATGCTGACTCTCTCCTCGAGCAGAGTGACTTCAGGTACGAGGACGGGCCTCGCAGTGTTCCATGCACAGCGTTCTCTCATGGCAGCTCACACAAGGGCCATGACAGAGTCTTCCTGGGCACTTCGTACTCACCAGCCATGTTGTCCTCAGGGTGCTCGAGGGCTCTGGAGGTGAGCCGCTCCTCGAGGAATGCGCAGTGTGTTGTTGCCCAGCACGCGGCACACACAGAGGTCCTCCGAGGTCTCAACCCCTGGACCTCGACGTTGCTCAGCTGGCCCACAGTTGTCTGGAGGCACTCAGTGACCTTGGAGGGAAAATGAGGCACACCCGTGGGGCCTAGGATTCCCCGGACGTGTACTTCCTTTCAAATAAAGCACGTAAGTGACTAAGAACTCCTGGAAACAGCTGCATGGCTCCCTTTCTGCACGGCTACTCAGGGCCTAACCTGGAAGCGAGTTCTCATGTTGAGGTTCCCTTTAGCTCTAGAGCCTGTCATGCGGACCGCCACCGCGGCCACGGAAGCCCCTGGTTTAGGGAGAGCAAACTCATAATTTTCCCCGAAGCCTTCTTCCAGGGCTCACCGGACTGTCGGGCGCCGGGAATGTCATGTAGCTTCAAGGCAGGCATGAATGCCGCCCTCAAAGTGGGAAAGCAGGACTAGTTCCAGCAGGCCCCGTTTTCATGGGCACACTCAGCGTACATCCCTGTGGTTTCTAAGGAGTCCCAAGAGACACCGGTTACCCTGTGTTTCCTTCCCTGAATCAACTCATCGAAGTAGGGAGTCCCGCATCCAGCGAACTGTCTCCACCAAGGAACGCCGTAGCTGCTCCTCTGGGCCTGGGGCTGCCTGCACTGACACAGAAGGAAGAGGACTTGAATTGCAGTAAGAACCCAAGCCGCCGTCCTCTAGGAGGCACGGTGACTTCAGTCAGGAGGTCCTGGATGGAATGCGAAGACGAGGGTTACTCTGAGCGCAGCTCCGAACAGGGCAATGCGTAAGACCTTCGCGCCATGTGGCATGTGCCAGAACGGTGTTCGTGAACGTGTGCGAGTGCTGAGGAAACCAAGCTGCTCCAAAAGAGAGGGCAGTGTGTTTCCCTACGCTCGGCGTGCACAGAGGGGCTCTAAAGGGCTACGGGCCTGGATGTTGCTCAGCAGACCCAGGTGCACCTGGGGATACTCAGTGTTCCTGCCGGGAACAGGGTGCCCCGGCTAGCCTCCCAGGTGTCCAGAAAGCTGTGCTGCCGTTAAAGGTATGCAGAGCAGAGGCCACCGCCTCCTGGAAACTGCACCACGCCTCCGCTTCTGCACGGCAAAGCAGGGCCTTACTTCCAGGCATGGGTTCATGCTGGGTGTGTCGGTAGCGACACAGCGTGCTAAGATGCTGACTCTCTCCTCGAGCAGAGTGACTTCAGGTACGAGGACGGGCCTCGCAGTGTTCCATGCACAGCGTTCTCTCATGGCAGCTCACACAAGGGCCATGACAGAGTCTTCCTGGGCACTTCGTACTCACCAGCCATGTTGTCCTCAGGGTGCTCGAGGGCTCTGGAGGTGAGCCGCTCCTCGAGGAATGCGCAGTGTGTTGTTGCCCAGCACGCGGCACACACAGAGGTCCTCCGAGGTCTCAACCCCTGGACCTCGACGTTGCTCAGCTGGCCCACAGTTGTCTGGAGGCACTCAGTGACCTTGGAGGGAAAATGAGGCACACCCGTGGGGCCTAGGATTCCCCGGACGTGTACTTCCTTTCAAATAAAGCACGTAAGTGACTAAGAACTCCTGGAAACAGCTGCATGGCTCCCTTTCTGCACGGCTACTCAGGGCCTAACCTGGAAGCGAGTTCTCATGTTGAGGTTCCCTTTAGCTCTAGAGCCTGTCATGCGGACCGCCACCGCGGCCACGGAAGCCCCTGGTTTAGGGAGAGCAAACTCATAATTTTCCCCGAAGCCTTCTTCCAGGGCTCACCGGACTGTCGGGCGCCGGGAATGTCATGTAGCTTCAAGGCAGGCATGAATGCCGCCCTCAAAGTGGGAAAGCAGGACTAGTTCCAGCAGGCCCCGTTTTCATGGGCACACTCAGCGTACATCCCTGTGGTTTCTAAGGAGTCCCAAGAGACACCGGTTACCCTGTGTTTCCTTCCCTGAATCAACTCATCGAAGTAGGGAGTCCCGCATCCAGCGAACTGTCTCCACCAAGGAACGCCGTAGCTGCTCCTCTGGGCCTGGGGCTGCCTGCACTGACACAGAAGGAAGAGGACTTGAATTGCAGTAAGAACCCAAGCCGCCGTCCTCTAGGAGGCACGGTGACTTCAGTCAGGAGGTCCTGGATGGAATGCGAAGACGAGGGTTACTCTGAGCGCAGCTCCGAACAGGGCAATGCGTAAGACCTTCGCGCCATGTGGCATGTGCCAGAACGGTGTTCGTGAACGTGTGCGAGTGCTGAGGAAACCAAGCTGCTCCAAAAGAGAGGGCAGTGTGTTTCCCTACGCTCGGCGTGCACAGAGGGGCTCTAAAGGGCTACGGGCCTGGATGTTGCTCAGCAGACCCAGGTGCACCTGGGGATACTCAGTGTTCCTGCCGGGAACAGGGTGCCCCGGCTAGCCTCCCAGGTGTCCAGAAAGCTGTGCTGCCGTTAAAGGTATGCAGAGCAGAGGCCACCGCCTCCTGGAAACTGCACCACGCCTCCGCTTCTGCACGGCAAAGCAGGGCCTTACTTCCAGGCATGGGTTCATGCTGGGTGTGTCGGTAGCGACACAGCGTGCTAAGATGCTGACTCTCTCCTCGAGCAGAGTGACTTCAGGTACGAGGACGGGCCTCGCAGTGTTCCATGCACAGCGTTCTCTCATGGCAGCTCACACAAGGGCCATGACAGAGTCTTCCTGGGCACTTCGTACTCACCAGCCATGTTGTCCTCAGGGTGCTCGAGGGCTCTGGAGGTGAGCCGCTCCTCGAGGAATGCGCAGTGTGTTGTTGCCCAGCACGCGGCACACACAGAGGTCCTCCGAGGTCTCAACCCCTGGACCTCGACGTTGCTCAGCTGGCCCACAGTTGTCTGGAGGCACTCAGTGACCTTGGAGGGAAAATGAGGCACACCCGTGGGGCCTAGGAGTCCCCGGACGTGTACTTCCTTTCAAATAAAGCACGTAAGTGACTAAGAACTCCTGGAAACAGCTGCATGGCTCCCTTTCTGCACGGCTACTCAGGGCCTAACCTGGAAGCGAGTTCTCATGTTGAGGTTCCCTTTAGCTCTAGAGCCTGTCATGCGGACCGCCACCGCGGCCACGGAAGCCCCTGGTTTAGGGAGAGCAAACTCATAATTTTCCCCGAAGCCTTCTTCCAGGGCTCACCGGACTGTCGGGCGCCGGGAATGTCATGTAGCTTCAAGGCAGGCATGAATGCCGCCCTCAAAGTGGGAAAGCAGGACTAGTTCCAGCAGGCCCCGTTTTCATGGGCACACTCAGCGTACATCCCTGTGGTTTCTAAGGAGTCCCAAGAGACACCGGTTACCCTGTGTTTCCTTCCCTGAATCAACTCATCGAAGTAGGGAGTCCCGCATCCAGCGAACTGTCTCCACCAAGGAACGCCGTAGCTGCTCCTCTGGGCCTGGGGCTGCCTGCACTGACACAGAAGGAAGAGGACTTGAATTGCAGTAAGAACCCAAGCCGCCGTCCTCTAGGAGGCACGGTGACTTCAGTCAGGAGGTCCTGGATGGAATGCGAAGACGAGGGTTACTCTGAGCGCAGCTCCGAACAGGGCAATGCGTAAGACCTTCGCGCCATGTGGCATGTGCCAGAACGGTGTTCGTGAACGTGTGCGAGTGCTGAGGAAACCAAGCTGCTCCAAAAGAGAGGGCAGTGTGTTTCCCTACGCTCGGCGTGCACAGAGGGGCTCTAAAGGGCTACGGGCCTGGATGTTGCTCAGCAGACCCAGGTGCACCTGGGGATACTCAGTGTTCCTGCCGGGAACAGGGTGCCCCGGCTAGCCTCCCAGGTGTCCAGAAAGCTGTGCTGCCGTTAAAGGTATGCAGAGCAGAGGCCACCGCCTCCTGGAAACTGCACCACGCCTCCGCTTCTGCACGGCAAAGCAGGGCCTTACTTCCAGGCATGGGTTCATGCTGGGTGTGTCGGTAGCGACACAGCGTGCTAAGATGCTGACTCTCTCCTCGAGCAGAGTGACTTCAGGTACGAGGACGGGCCTCGCAGTGTTCCATGCACAGCGTTCTCTCATGGCAGCTCACACAAGGGCCATGACAGAGTCTTCCTGGGCACTTCGTACTCACCAGCCATGTTGTCCTCAGGGTGCTCGAGGGCTCTGGAGGTGAGCCGCTCCTCGAGGAATGCGCAGTGTGTTGTTGCCCAGCACGCGGCACACACAGAGGTCCTCCGAGGTCTCAACCCCTGGACCTCGACGTTGCTCAGCTGGCCCACAGTTGTCTGGAGGCACTCAGTGACCTTGGAGGGAAAATGAGGCACACCCGTGGGGCCTAGGATTCCCCGGACGTGTACTTCCTTTCAAATAAAGCACGTAAGTGACTAAGAACTCCTGGAAACAGCTGCATGGCTCCCTTTCTGCACGGCTACTCAGGGCCTAACCTGGAAGCGAGTTCTCATGTTGAGGTTCCCTTTAGCTCTAGAGCCTGTCATGCGGACCGCCACCGCGGCCACGGAAGCCCCTGGTTTAGGGAGAGCAAACTCATAATTTTCCCCGAAGCCTTCTTCCAGGGCTCACCGGACTGTCGGGCGCCGGGAATGTCATGTAGCTTCAAGGCAGGCATGAATGCCGCCCTCAAAGTGGGAAAGCAGGACTAGTTCCAGCAGGCCCCGTTTTCATGGGCACACTCAGCGTACATCCCTGTGGTTTCTAAGGAGTCCCAAGAGACACCGGTTACCCTGTGTTTCCTTCCCTGAATCAACTCATCGAAGTAGGGAGTCCCGCATCCAGCGAACTGTCTCCACCAAGGAACGCCGTAGCTGCTCCTCTGGGCCTGGGGCTGCCTGCACTGACACAGAAGGAAGAGGACTTGAATTGCAGTAAGAACCCAAGCCGCCGTCCTCTAGGAGGCACGGTGACTTCAGTCAGGAGGTCCTGGATGGAATGCGAAGACGAGGGTTACTCTGAGCGCAGCTCCGAACAGGGCAATGCGTAAGACCTTCGCGCCATGTGGCATGTGCCAGAACGGTGTTCGTGAACGTGTGCGAGTGCTGAGGAAACCAAGCTGCTCCAAAAGAGAGGGCAGTGTGTTTCCCTACGCTCGGCGTGCACAGAGGGGCTCTAAAGGGCTACGGGCCTGGATGTTGCTCAGCAGACCCAGGTGCACCTGGGGATACTCAGTGTTCCTGCCGGGAACAGGGTGCCCCGGCTAGCCTCCCAGGTGTCCAGAAAGCTGTGCTGCCGTTAAAGGTATGCAGAGCAGAGGCCACCGCCTCCTGGAAACTGCACCACGCCTCCGCTTCTGCACGGCAAAGCAGGGCCTTACTTCCAGGCATGGGTTCATGCTGGGTGTGTCGGTAGCGACACAGCGTGCTAAGATGCTGACTCTCTCCTCGAGCAGAGTGACTTCAGGTACGAGGACGGGCCTCGCAGTGTTCCATGCACAGCGTTCTCTCATGGCAGCTCACACAAGGGCCATGACAGAGTCTTCCTGGGCACTTCGTACTCACCAGCCATGTTGTCCTCAGGGTGCTCGAGGGCTCTGGAGGTGAGCCGCTCCTCGAGGAATGCGCAGTGTGTTGTTGCCCAGCACGCGGCACACACAGAGGTCCTCCGAGGTCTCAACCCCTGGACCTCGACGTTGCTCAGCTGGCCCACAGTTGTCTGGAGGCACTCAGTGACCTTGGAGGGAAAATGAGGCACACCCGTGGGGCCTAGGAGTCCCCGGACGTGTACTTCCTTTCAAATAAAGCACGTAAGTGACTAAGAACTCCTGGAAACAGCTGCATGGCTCCCTTTCTGCACGGCTACTCAGGGCCTAACCTGGAAGCGAGTTCTCATGTTGAGGTTCCCTTTAGCTCTAGAGCCTGTCATGCGGACCGCCACCGCGGCCACGGAAGCCCCTGGTTTAGGGAGAGCAAACTCATAATTTTCCCCGAAGCCTTCTTCCAGGGCTCACCGGACTGTCGGGCGCCGGGAATGTCATGTAGCTTCAAGGCAGGCATGAATGCCGCCCTCAAAGTGGGAAAGCAGGACTAGTTCCAGCAGGCCCCGTTTTCATGGGCACACTCAGCGTACATCCCTGTGGTTTCTAAGGAGTCCCAAGAGACACCGGTTACCCTGTGTTTCCTTCCCTGAATCAACTCATCGAAGTAGGGAGTCCCGCATCCAGCGAACTGTCTCCACCAAGGAACGCCGTAGCTGCTCCTCTGGGCCTGGGGCTGCCTGCACTGACACAGAAGGAAGAGGACTTGAATTGCAGTAAGAACCCAAGCCGCCGTCCTCTAGGAGGCACGGTGACTTCAGTCAGGAGGTCCTGGATGGAATGCGAAGACGAGGGTTACTCTGAGCGCAGCTCCGAATAGGGCAATGCGTAAGACCTTCGCGCCATGTGGCATGTGCCAGAACGGTGTTCGTGAACGTGTGCGAGTGCTGAGGAAACCAAGCTGCTCCAAAAGAGAGGGCAGTGTGTTTCCCTACGCTCGGCGTGCACAGAGGGGCTCTAAAGGGCTACGGGCCTGGATGTTGCTCAGCAGACCCAGGTGCACCTGGGGATACTCAGTGTTCCTGCCGGGAACAGGGTGCCCCGGCTAGCCTCCCAGGTGTCCAGAAAGCTGTGCTGCCGTTAAAGGTATGCAGAGCAGAGGCCACCGCCTCCTGGAAACTGCACCACGCCTCCGCTTCTGCACGGCAAAGCAGGGCCTTACTTCCAGGCATGGGTTCATGCTGGGTGTGTCGGTAGCGACACAGCGTGCTAAGATGCTGACTCTCTCCTCGAGCAGAGTGACTTCAGGTACGAGGACGGGCCTCGCAGTGTTCCATGCACAGCGTTCTCTCATGGCAGCTCACACAAGGGCCATGACAGAGTCTTCCTGGGCACTTCGTACTCACCAGCCATGTTGTCCTCAGGGTGCTCGAGGGCTCTGGAGGTGAGCCGCTCCTCGAGGAATGCGCAGTGTGTTGTTGCCCAGCACGCGGCACACACAGAGGTCCTCCGAGGTCTCAACCCCTGGACCTCGACGTTGCTCAGCTGGCCCACAGTTGTCTGGAGGCACTCAGTGACCTTGGAGGGAAAATGAGGCACACCCGTGGGGCCTAGGAGTCCCCGGACGTGTACTTCCTTTCAAATAAAGCACGTAAGTGACTAAGAACTCCTGGAAACAGCTGCATGGCTCCCTTTCTGCACGGCTACTCAGGGCCTAACCTGGAAGCGAGTTCTCATGTTGAGGTTCCCTTTAGCTCTAGAGCCTGTCATGCGGACCGCCACCGCGGCCACGGAAGCCCCTGGTTTAGGGAGAGCAAACTCATAATTTTCCCCGAAGCCTTCTTCCAGGGCTCACCGGACTGTCGGGCGCCGGGAATGTCATGTAGCTTCAAGGCAGGCATGAATGCCGCCCTCAAAGTGGGAAAGCAGGACTAGTTCCAGCAGGCCCCGTTTTCATGGGCACACTCAGCGTACATCCCTGTGGTTTCTAAGGAGTCCCAAGAGACACCGGTTACCCTGTGTTTCCTTCCCTGAATCAACTCATCGAAGTAGGGAGTCCCGCATCCAGCGAACTGTCTCCACCAAGGAACGCCGTAGCTGCTCCTCTGGGCCTGGGGCTGCCTGCACTGACACAGAAGGAAGAGGACTTGAATTGCAGTAAGAACCCAAGCCGCCGTCCTCTAGGAGGCACGGTGACTTCAGTCAGGAGGTCCTGGATGGAATGCGAAGACGAGGGTTACTCTGAGCGCAGCTCCGAATAGGGCAATGCGTAAGACCTTCGCGCCATGTGGCATGTGCCAGAACGGTGTTCGTGAACGTGTGCGAGTGCTGAGGAAACCAAGCTGCTCCAAAAGAGAGGGCAGTGTGTTTCCCTACGCTCGGCGTGCACAGAGGGGCTCTAAAGGGCTACGGGCCTGGATGTTGCTCAGCAGACCCAGGTGCACCTGGGGATACTCAGTGTTCCTGCCGGGAACAGGGTGCCCCGGCTAGCCTCCCAGGTGTCCAGAAAGCTGTGCTGCCGTTAAAGGTATGCAGAGCAGAGGCCACCGCCTCCTGGAAACTGCACCACGCCTCCGCTTCTGCACGGCAAAGCAGGGCCTTACTTCCAGGCATGGGTTCATGCTGGGTGTGTCGGTAGCGACACAGCGTGCTAAGATGCTGACTCTCTCCTCGAGCAGAGTGACTTCAGGTACGAGGACGGGCCTCGCAGTGTTCCATGCACAGCGTTCTCTCATGGCAGCTCACACAAGGGCCATGACAGAGTCTTCCTGGGCACTTCGTACTCACCAGCCATGTTGTCCTCAGGGTGCTCGAGGGCTCTGGAGGTGAGCCGCTCCTCGAGGAATGCGCAGTGTGTTGTTGCCCAGCACGCGGCACACACAGAGGTCCTCCGAGGTCTCAACCCCTGGACCTCGACGTTGCTCAGCTGGCCCACAGTTGTCTGGAGGCACTCAGTGACCTTGGAGGGAAAATGAGGCACACCCGTGGGGCCTAGGATTCCCCGGACGTGTACTTCCTTTCAAATAAAGCACGTAAGTGACTAAGAACTCCTGGAAACAGCTGCATGGCTCCCTTTCTGCACGGCTACTCAGGGCCTAACCTGGAAGCGAGTTCTCATGTTGAGGTTCCCTTTAGCTCTAGAGCCTGTCATGCGGACCGCCACCGCGGCCACGGAAGCCCCTGGTTTAGGGAGAGCAAACTCATAATTTTCCCCGAAGCCTTCTTCCAGGGCTCACCGGACTGTCGGGCGCCGGGAATGTCATGTAGCTTCAAGGCAGGCATGAATGCCGCCCTCAAAGTGGGAAAGCAGGACTAGTTCCAGCAGGCCCCGTTTTCATGGGCACACTCAGCGTACATCCCTGTGGTTTCTAAGGAGTCCCAAGAGACACCGGTTACCCTGTGTTTCCTTCCCTGAATCAACTCATCGAAGTAGGGAGTCCCGCATCCAGCGAACTGTCTCCACCAAGGAACGCCGTAGCTGCTCCTCTGGGCCTGGGGCTGCCTGCACTGACACAGAAGGAAGAGGACTTGAATTGCAGTAAGAACCCAAGCCGCCGTCCTCTAGGAGGCACGGTGACTTCAGTCAGGAGGTCCTGGATGGAATGCGAAGACGAGGGTTACTCTGAGCGCAGCTCCGAATAGGGCAATGCGTAAGACCTTCGCGCCATGTGGCATGTGCCAGAACGGTGTTCGTGAACGTGTGCGAGTGCTGAGGAAACCAAGCTGCTCCAAAAGAGAGGGCAGTGTGTTTCCCTACGCTCGGCGTGCACAGAGGGGCTCTAAAGGGCTACGGGCCTGGATGTTGCTCAGCAGACCCAGGTGCACCTGGGGATACTCAGTGTTCCTGCCGGGAACAGGGTGCCCCGGCTAGCCTCCCAGGTGTCCAGAAAGCTGTGCTGCCGTTAAAGGTATGCAGAGCAGAGGCCACCGCCTCCTGGAAACTGCACCACGCCTCCGCTTCTGCACGGCAAAGCAGGGCCTTACTTCCAGGCATGGGTTCATGCTGGGTGTGTCGGTAGCGACACAGCGTGCTAAGATGCTGACTCTCTCCTCGAGCAGAGTGACTTCAGGTACGAGGACGGGCCTCGCAGTGTTCCATGCACAGCGTTCTCTCATGGCAGCTCACACAAGGGCCATGACAGAGTCTTCCTGGGCACTTCGTACTCACCAGCCATGTTGTCCTCAGGGTGCTCGAGGGCTCTGGAGGTGAGCCGCTCCTCGAGGAATGCGCAGTGTGTTGTTGCCCAGCACGCGGCACACACAGAGGTCCTCCGAGGTCTCAACCCCTGGACCTCGACGTTGCTCAGCTGGCCCACAGTTGTCTGGAGGCACTCAGTGACCTTGGAGGGAAAATGAGGCACACCCGTGGGGCCTAGGATTCCCCGGACGTGTACTTCCTTTCAAATAAAGCACGTAAGTGACTAAGAACTCCTGGAAACAGCTGCATGGCTCCCTTTCTGCACGGCTACTCAGGGCCTAACCTGGAAGCGAGTTCTCATGTTGAGGTTCCCTTTAGCTCTAGAGCCTGTCATGCGGACCGCCACCGCGGCCACGGAAGCCCCTGGTTTAGGGAGAGCAAACTCATAATTTTCCCCGAAGCCTTCTTCCAGGGCTCACCGGACTGTCGGGCGCCGGGAATGTCATGTAGCTTCAAGGCAGGCATGAATGCCGCCCTCAAAGTGGGAAAGCAGGACTAGTTCCAGCAGGCCCCGTTTTCATGGGCACACTCAGCGTACATCCCTGTGGTTTCTAAGGAGTCCCAAGAGACACCGGTTACCCTGTGTTTCCTTCCCTGAATCAACTCATCGAAGTAGGGAGTCCCGCATCCAGCGAACTGTCTCCACCAAGGAACGCCGTAGCTGCTCCTCTGGGCCTGGGGCTGCCTGCACTGACACAGAAGGAAGAGGACTTGAATTGCAGTAAGAACCCAAGCCGCCGTCCTCTAGGAGGCACGGTGACTTCAGTCAGGAGGTCCTGGATGGAATGCGAAGACGAGGGTTACTCTGAGCGCAGCTCCGAATAGGGCAATGCGTAAGACCTTCGCGCCATGTGGCATGTGCCAGAACGGTGTTCGTGAACGTGTGCGAGTGCTGAGGAAACCAAGCTGCTCCAAAAGAGAGGGCAGTGTGTTTCCCTACGCTCGGCGTGCACAGAGGGGCTCTAAAGGGCTACGGGCCTGGATGTTGCTCAGCAGACCCAGGTGCACCTGGGGATACTCAGTGTTCCTGCCGGGAACAGGGTGCCCCGGCTAGCCTCCCAGGTGTCCAGAAAGCTGTGCTGCCGTTAAAGGTATGCAGAGCAGAGGCCACCGCCTCCTGGAAACTGCACCACGCCTCCGCTTCTGCACGGCAAAGCAGGGCCTTACTTCCAGGCATGGGTTCATGCTGGGTGTGTCGGTAGCGACACAGCGTGCTAAGATGCTGACTCTCTCCTCGAGCAGAGTGACTTCAGGTACGAGGACGGGCCTCGCAGTGTTCCATGCACAGCGTTCTCTCATGGCAGCTCACACAAGGGCCATGACAGAGTCTTCCTGGGCACTTCGTACTCACCAGCCATGTTGTCCTCAGGGTGCTCGAGGGCTCTGGAGGTGAGCCGCTCCTCGAGGAATGCGCAGTGTGTTGTTGCCCAGCACGCGGCACACACAGAGGTCCTCCGAGGTCTCAACCCCTGGACCTCGACGTTGCTCAGCTGGCCCACAGTTGTCTGGAGGCACTCAGTGACCTTGGAGGGAAAATGAGGCACACCCGTGGGGCCTAGGATTCCCCGGACGTGTACTTCCTTTCAAATAAAGCACGTAAGTGACTAAGAACTCCTGGAAACAGCTGCATGGCTCCCTTTCTGCACGGCTACTCAGGGCCTAACCTGGAAGCGAGTTCTCATGTTGAGGTTCCCTTTAGCTCTAGAGCCTGTCATGCGGACCGCCACCGCGGCCACGGAAGCCCCTGGTTTAGGGAGAGCAAACTCATAATTTTCCCCGAAGCCTTCTTCCAGGGCTCACCGGACTGTCGGGCGCCGGGAATGTCATGTAGCTTCAAGGCAGGCATGAATGCCGCCCTCAAAGTGGGAAAGCAGGACTAGTTCCAGCAGGCCCCGTTTTCATGGGCACACTCAGCGTACATCCCTGTGGTTTCTAAGGAGTCCCAAGAGACACCGGTTACCCTGTGTTTCCTTCCCTGAATCAACTCATCGAAGTAGGGAGTCCCGCATCCAGCGAACTGTCTCCACCAAGGAACGCCGTAGCTGCTCCTCTGGGCCTGGGGCTGCCTGCACTGACACAGAAGGAAGAGGACTTGAATTGCAGTAAGAACCCAAGCCGCCGTCCTCTAGGAGGCACGGTGACTTCAGTCAGGAGGTCCTGGATGGAATGCGAAGACGAGGGTTACTCTGAGCGCAGCTCCGAATAGGGCAATGCGTAAGACCTTCGCGCCATGTGGCATGTGCCAGAACGGTGTTCGTGAACGTGTGCGAGTGCTGAGGAAACCAAGCTGCTCCAAAAGAGAGGGCAGTGTGTTTCCCTACGCTCGGCGTGCACAGAGGGGCTCTAAAGGGCTACGGGCCTGGATGTTGCTCAGCAGACCCAGGTGCACCTGGGGATACTCAGTGTTCCTGCCGGGAACAGGGTGCCCCGGCTAGCCTCCCAGGTGTCCAGAAAGCTGTGCTGCCGTTAAAGGTATGCAGAGCAGAGGCCACCGCCTCCTGGAAACTGCACCACGCCTCCGCTTCTGCACGGCAAAGCAGGGCCTTACTTCCAGGCATGGGTTCATGCTGGGTGTGTCGGTAGCGACACAGCGTGCTAAGATGCTGACTCTCTCCTCGAGCAGAGTGACTTCAGGTACGAGGACGGGCCTCGCAGTGTTCCATGCACAGCGTTCTCTCATGGCAGCTCACACAAGGGCCATGACAGAGTCTTCCTGGGCACTTCGTACTCACCAGCCATGTTGTCCTCAGGGTGCTCGAGGGCTCTGGAGGTGAGCCGCTCCTCGAGGAATGCGCAGTGTGTTGTTGCCCAGCACGCGGCACACACAGAGGTCCTCCGAGGTCTCAACCCCTGGACCTCGACGTTGCTCAGCTGGCCCACAGTTGTCTGGAGGCACTCAGTGACCTTGGAGGGAAAATGAGGCACACCCGTGGGGCCTAGGATTCCCCGGACGTGTACTTCCTTTCAAATAAAGCACGTAAGTGACTAAGAACTCCTGGAAACAGCTGCATGGCTCCCTTTCTGCACGGCTACTCAGGGCCTAACCTGGAAGCGAGTTCTCATGTTGAGGTTCCCTTTAGCTCTAGAGCCTGTCATGCGGACCGCCACCGCGGCCACGGAAGCCCCTGGTTTAGGGAGAGCAAACTCATAATTTTCCCCGAAGCCTTCTTCCAGGGCTCACCGGACTGTCGGGCGCCGGGAATGTCATGTAGCTTCAAGGCAGGCATGAATGCCGCCCTCAAAGTGGGAAAGCAGGACTAGTTCCAGCAGGCCCCGTTTTCATGGGCACACTCAGCGTACATCCCTGTGGTTTCTAAGGAGTCCCAAGAGACACCGGTTACCCTGTGTTTCCTTCCCTGAATCAACTCATCGAAGTAGGGAGTCCCGCATCCAGCGAACTGTCTCCACCAAGGAACGCCGTAGCTGCTCCTCTGGGCCTGGGGCTGCCTGCACTGACACAGAAGGAAGAGGACTTGAATTGCAGTAAGAACCCAAGCCGCCGTCCTCTAGGAGGCACGGTGACTTCAGTCAGGAGGTCCTGGATGGAATGCGAAGACGAGGGTTACTCTGAGCGCAGCTCCGAATAGGGCAATGCGTAAGACCTTCGCGCCATGTGGCATGTGCCAGAACGGTGTTCGTGAACGTGTGCGAGTGCTGAGGAAACCAAGCTGCTCCAAAAGAGAGGGCAGTGTGTTTCCCTACGCTCGGCGTGCACAGAGGGGCTCTAAAGGGCTACGGGCCTGGATGTTGCTCAGCAGACCCAGGTGCACCTGGGGATACTCAGTGTTCCTGCCGGGAACAGGGTGCCCCGGCTAGCCTCCCAGGTGTCCAGAAAGCTGTGCTGCCGTTAAAGGTATGCAGAGCAGAGGCCACCGCCTCCTGGAAACTGCACCACGCCTCCGCTTCTGCACGGCAAAGCAGGGCCTTACTTCCAGGCATGGGTTCATGCTGGGTGTGTCGGTAGCGACACAGCGTGCTAAGATGCTGACTCTCTCCTCGAGCAGAGTGACTTCAGGTACGAGGACGGGCCTCGCAGTGTTCCATGCACAGCGTTCTCTCATGGCAGCTCACACAAGGGCCATGACAGAGTCTTCCTGGGCACTTCGTACTCACCAGCCATGTTGTCCTCAGGGTGCTCGAGGGCTCTGGAGGTGAGCCGCTCCTCGAGGAATGCGCAGTGTGTTGTTGCCCAGCACGCGGCACACACAGAGGTCCTCCGAGGTCTCAACCCCTGGACCTCGACGTTGCTCAGCTGGCCCACAGTTGTCTGGAGGCACTCAGTGACCTTGGAGGGAAAATGAGGCACACCCGTGGGGCCTAGGATTCCCCGGACGTGTACTTCCTTTCAAATAAAGCACGTAAGTGACTAAGAACTCCTGGAAACAGCTGCATGGCTCCCTTTCTGCACGGCTACTCAGGGCCTAACCTGGAAGCGAGTTCTCATGTTGAGGTTCCCTTTAGCTCTAGAGCCTGTCATGCGGACCGCCACCGCGGCCACGGAAGCCCCTGGTTTAGGGAGAGCAAACTCATAATTTTCCCCGAAGCCTTCTTCCAGGGCTCACCGGACTGTCGGGCGCCGGGAATGTCATGTAGCTTCAAGGCAGGCATGAATGCCGCCCTCAAAGTGGGAAAGCAGGACTAGTTCCAGCAGGCCCCGTTTTCATGGGCACACTCAGCGTACATCCCTGTGGTTTCTAAGGAGTCCCAAGAGACACCGGTTACCCTGTGTTTCCTTCCCTGAATCAACTCATCGAAGTAGGGAGTCCCGCATCCAGCGAACTGTCTCCACCAAGGAACGCCGTAGCTGCTCCTCTGGGCCTGGGGCTGCCTGCACTGACACAGAAGGAAGAGGACTTGAATTGCAGTAAGAACCCAAGCCGCCGTCCTCTAGGAGGCACGGTGACTTCAGTCAGGAGGTCCTGGATGGAATGCGAAGACGAGGGTTACTCTGAGCGCAGCTCCGAATAGGGCAATGCGTAAGACCTTCGCGCCATGTGGCATGTGCCAGAACGGTGTTCGTGAACGTGTGCGAGTGCTGAGGAAACCAAGCTGCTCCAAAAGAGAGGGCAGTGTGTTTCCCTACGCTCGGCGTGCACAGAGGGGCTCTAAAGGGCTACGGGCCTGGATGTTGCTCAGCAGACCCAGGTGCACCTGGGGATACTCAGTGTTCCTGCCGGGAACAGGGTGCCCCGGCTAGCCTCCCAGGTGTCCAGAAAGCTGTGCTGCCGTTAAAGGTATGCAGAGCAGAGGCCACCGCCTCCTGGAAACTGCACCACGCCTCCGCTTCTGCACGGCAAAGCAGGGCCTTACTTCCAGGCATGGGTTCATGCTGGGTGTGTCGGTAGCGACACAGCGTGCTAAGATGCTGACTCTCTCCTCGAGCAGAGTGACTTCAGGTACGAGGACGGGCCTCGCAGTGTTCCATGCACAGCGTTCTCTCATGGCAGCTCACACAAGGGCCATGACAGAGTCTTCCTGGGCACTTCGTACTCACCAGCCATGTTGTCCTCAGGGTGCTCGAGGGCTCTGGAGGTGAGCCGCTCCTCGAGGAATGCGCAGTGTGTTGTTGCCCAGCACGCGGCACACACAGAGGTCCTCCGAGGTCTCAACCCCTGGACCTCGACGTTGCTCAGCTGGCCCACAGTTGTCTGGAGGCACTCAGTGACCTTGGAGGGAAAATGAGGCACACCCGTGGGGCCTAGGATTCCCCGGACGTGTACTTCCTTTCAAATAAAGCACGTAAGTGACTAAGAACTCCTGGAAACAGCTGCATGGCTCCCTTTCTGCACGGCTACTCAGGGCCTAACCTGGAAGCGAGTTCTCATGTTGAGGTTCCCTTTAGCTCTAGAGCCTGTCATGCGGACCGCCACCGCGGCCACGGAAGCCCCTGGTTTAGGGAGAGCAAACTCATAATTTTCCCAGAAGCCTTCTTCCAGGGCTCACCGGACTGTCGGGCGCCGGGAATGTCATGTAGCTTCAAGGCAGGCATGAATGCCGCCCTCAAAGTGGGAAAGCAGGACTAGTTCCAGCAGGCCCCGTTTTCATGGGCACACTCAGCGTACATCCCTGTGGTTTCTAAGGAGTCCCAAGAGACACCGGTTACCCTGTGTTTCCTTCCCTGAATCAACTCATCGAAGTAGGGAGTCCCGCATCCAGCGAACTGTCTCCACCAAGGAACGCCGTAGCTGCTCCTCTGGGCCTGGGGCTGCCTGCACTGACACAGAAGGAAGAGGACTTGAATTGCAGTAAGAACCCAAGCCGCCGTCCTCTAGGAGGCACGGTGACTTCAGTCAGGAGGTCCTGGATGGAATGCGAAGACGAGGGTTACTCTGAGCGCAGCTCCGAATAGGGCAATGCGTAAGACCTTCGCGCCATGTGGCATGTGCCAGAACGGTGTTCGTGAACGTGTGCGAGTGCTGAGGAAACCAAGCTGCTCCAAAAGAGAGGGCAGTGTGTTTCCCTACGCTCGGCGTGCACAGAGGGGCTCTAAAGGGCTACGGGCCTGGATGTTGCTCAGCAGACCCAGGTGCACCTGGGGATACTCAGTGTTCCTGCCGGGAACAGGGTGCCCCGGCTAGCCTCCCAGGTGTCCAGAAAGCTGTGCTGCCGTTAAAGGTATGCAGAGCAGAGGCCACCGCCTCCTGGAAACTGCACCACGCCTCCGCTTCTGCACGGCAAAGCAGGGCCTTACTTCCAGGCATGGGTTCATGCTGGGTGTGTCGGTAGCGACACAGCGTGCTAAGATGCTGACTCTCTCCTCGAGCAGAGTGACTTCAGGTACGAGGACGGGCCTCGCAGTGTTCCATGCACAGCGTTCTCTCATGGCAGCTCACACAAGGGCCATGACAGAGTCTTCCTGGGCACTTCGTACTCACCAGCCATGTTGTCCTCAGGGTGCTCGAGGGCTCTGGAGGTGAGCCGCTCCTCGAGGAATGCGCAGTGTGTTGTTGCCCAGCACGCGGCACACACAGAGGTCCTCCGAGGTCTCAACCCCTGGACCTCGACGTTGCTCAGCTGGCCCACAGTTGTCTGGAGGCACTCAGTGACCTTGGAGGGAAAATGAGGCACACCCGTGGGGCCTAGGATTCCCCGGACGTGTACTTCCTTTCAAATAAAGCACGTAAGTGACTAAGAACTCCTGGAAACAGCTGCATGGCTCCCTTTCTGCACGGCTACTCAGGGCCTAACCTGGAAGCGAGTTCTCATGTTGAGGTTCCCTTTAGCTCTAGAGCCTGTCATGCGGACCGCCACCGCGGCCACGGAAGCCCCTGGTTTAGGGAGAGCAAACTCATAATTTTCCCCGAAGCCTTCTTCCAGGGCTCACCGGACTGTCGGGCGCCGGGAATGTCATGTAGCTTCAAGGCAGGCATGAATGCCGCCCTCAAAGTGGGAAAGCAGGACTAGTTCCAGCAGGCCCCGTTTTCATGGGCACACTCAGCGTACATCCCTGTGGTTTCTAAGGAGTCCCAAGAGACACCGGTTACCCTGTGTTTCCTTCCCTGAATCAACTCATCGAAGTAGGGAGTCCCGCATCCAGCGAACTGTCTCCACCAAGGAACGCCGTAGCTGCTCCTCTGGGCCTGGGGCTGCCTGCACTGACACAGAAGGAAGAGGACTTGAATTGCAGTAAGAACCCAAGCCGCCGTCCTCTAGGAGGCACGGTGACTTCAGTCAGGAGGTCCTGGATGGAATGCGAAGACGAGGGTTACTCTGAGCGCAGCTCCGAATAGGGCAATGCGTAAGACCTTCGCGCCATGTGGCATGTGCCAGAACGGTGTTCGTGAACGTGTGCGAGTGCTGAGGAAACCAAGCTGCTCCAAAAGAGAGGGCAGTGTGTTTCCCTACGCTCGGCGTGCACAGAGGGGCTCTAAAGGGCTACGGGCCTGGATGTTGCTCAGCAGACCCAGGTGCACCTGGGGATACTCAGTGTTCCTGCCGGGAACAGGGTGCCCCGGCTAGCCTCCCAGGTGTCCAGAAAGCTGTGCTGCCGTTAAAGGTATGCAGAGCAGAGGCCACCGCCTCCTGGAAACTGCACCACGCCTCCGCTTCTGCACGGCAAAGCAGGGCCTTACTTCCAGGCATGGGTTCATGCTGGGTGTGTCGGTAGCGACACAGCGTGCTAAGATGCTGACTCTCTCCTCGAGCAGAGTGACTTCAGGTACGAGGACGGGCCTCGCAGTGTTCCATGCACAGCGTTCTCTCATGGCAGCTCACACAAGGGCCATGACAGAGTCTTCCTGGGCACTTCGTACTCACCAGCCATGTTGTCCTCAGGGTGCTCGAGGGCTCTGGAGGTGAGCCGCTCCTCGAGGAATGCGCAGTGTGTTGTTGCCCAGCACGCGGCACACACAGAGGTCCTCCGAGGTCTCAACCCCTGGACCTCGACGTTGCTCAGCTGGCCCACAGTTGTCTGGAGGCACTCAGTGACCTTGGAGGGAAAATGAGGCACACCCGTGGGGCCTAGGATTCCCCGGACGTGTACTTCCTTTCAAATAAAGCACGTAAGTGACTAAGAACTCCTGGAAACAGCTGCATGGCTCCCTTTCTGCACGGCTACTCAGGGCCTAACCTGGAAGCGAGTTCTCATGTTGAGGTTCCCTTTAGCTCTAGAGCCTGTCATGCGGACCGCCACCGCGGCCACGGAAGCCCCTGGTTTAGGGAGAGCAAACTCATAATTTTCCCCGAAGCCTTCTTCCAGGGCTCACCGGACTGTCGGGCGCCGGGAATGTCATGTAGCTTCAAGGCAGGCATGAATGCCGCCCTCAAAGTGGGAAAGCAGGACTAGTTCCAGCAGGCCCCGTTTTCATGGGCACACTCAGCGTACATCCCTGTGGTTTCTAAGGAGTCCCAAGAGACACCGGTTACCCTGTGTTTCCTTCCCTGAATCAACTCATCGAAGTAGGGAGTCCCGCATCCAGCGAACTGTCTCCACCAAGGAACGCCGTAGCTGCTCCTCTGGGCCTGGGGCTGCCTGCACTGACACAGAAGGAAGAGGACTTGAATTGCAGTAAGAACCCAAGCCGCCGTCCTCTAGGAGGCACGGTGACTTCAGTCAGGAGGTCCTGGATGGAATGCGAAGACGAGGGTTACTCTGAGCGCAGCTCCGAATAGGGCAATGCGTAAGACCTTCGCGCCATGTGGCATGTGCCAGAACGGTGTTCGTGAACGTGTGCGAGTGCTGAGGAAACCAAGCTGCTCCAAAAGAGAGGGCAGTGTGTTTCCCTACGCTCGGCGTGCACAGAGGGGCTCTAAAGGGCTACGGGCCTGGATGTTGCTCAGCAGACCCAGGTGCACCTGGGGATACTCAGTGTTCCTGCCGGGAACAGGGTGCCCCGGCTAGCCTCCCAGGTGTCCAGAAAGCTGTGCTGCCGTTAAAGGTATGCAGAGCAGAGGCCACCGCCTCCTGGAAACTGCACCACGCCTCCGCTTCTGCACGGCAAAGCAGGGCCTTACTTCCAGGCATGGGTTCATGCTGGGTGTGTCGGTAGCGACACAGCGTGCTAAGATGCTGACTCTCTCCTCGAGCAGAGTGACTTCAGGTACGAGGACGGGCCTCGCAGTGTTCCATGCACAGCGTTCTCTCATGGCAGCTCACACAAGGGCCATGACAGAGTCTTCCTGGGCACTTCGTACTCACCAGCCATGTTGTCCTCAGGGTGCTCGAGGGCTCTGGAGGTGAGCCGCTCCTCGAGGAATGCGCAGTGTGTTGTTGCCCAGCACGCGGCACACACAGAGGTCCTCCGAGGTCTCAACCCCTGGACCTCGACGTTGCTCAGCTGGCCCACAGTTGTCTGGAGGCACTCAGTGACCTTGGAGGGAAAATGAGGCACACCCGTGGGGCCTAGGATTCCCCGGACGTGTACTTCCTTTCAAATAAAGCACGTAAGTGACTAAGAACTCCTGGAAACAGCTGCATGGCTCCCTTTCTGCACGGCTACTCAGGGCCTAACCTGGAAGCGAGTTCTCATGTTGAGGTTCCCTTTAGCTCTAGAGCCTGTCATGCGGACCGCCACCGCGGCCACGGAAGCCCCTGGTTTAGGGAGAGCAAACTCATAATTTTCCCCGAAGCCTTCTTCCAGGGCTCACCGGACTGTCGGGCGCCGGGAATGTCATGTAGCTTCAAGGCAGGCATGAATGCCGCCCTCAAAGTGGGAAAGCAGGACTAGTTCCAGCAGGCCCCGTTTTCATGGGCACACTCAGCGTACATCCCTGTGGTTTCTAAGGAGTCCCAAGAGACACCGGTTACCCTGTGTTTCCTTCCCTGAATCAACTCATCGAAGTAGGGAGTCCCGCATCCAGCGAACTGTCTCCACCAAGGAACGCCGTAGCTGCTCCTCTGGGCCTGGGGCTGCCTGCACTGACACAGAAGGAAGAGGACTTGAATTGCAGTAAGAACCCAAGCCGCCGTCCTCTAGGAGGCACGGTGACTTCAGTCAGGAGGTCCTGGATGGAATGCGAAGACGAGGGTTACTCTGAGCGCAGCTCCGAATAGGGCAATGCGTAAGACCTTCGCGCCATGTGGCATGTGCCAGAACGGTGTTCGTGAACGTGTGCGAGTGCTGAGGAAACCAAGCTGCTCCAAAAGAGAGGGCAGTGTGTTTCCCTACGCTCGGCGTGCACAGAGGGGCTCTAAAGGGCTACGGGCCTGGATGTTGCTCAGCAGACCCAGGTGCACCTGGGGATACTCAGTGTTCCTGCCGGGAACAGGGTGCCCCGGCTAGCCTCCCAGGTGTCCAGAAAGCTGTGCTGCCGTTAAAGGTATGCAGAGCAGAGGCCACCGCCTCCTGGAAACTGCACCACGCCTCCGCTTCTGCACGGCAAAGCAGGGCCTTACTTCCAGGCATGGGTTCATGCTGGGTGTGTCGGTAGCGACACAGCGTGCTAAGATGCTGACTCTCTCCTCGAGCAGAGTGACTTCAGGTACGAGGACGGGCCTCGCAGTGTTCCATGCACAGCGTTCTCTCATGGCAGCTCACACAAGGGCCATGACAGAGTCTTCCTGGGCACTTCGTACTCACCAGCCATGTTGTCCTCAGGGTGCTCGAGGGCTCTGGAGGTGAGCCGCTCCTCGAGGAATGCGCAGTGTGTTGTTGCCCAGCACGCGGCACACACAGAGGTCCTCCGAGGTCTCAACCCCTGGACCTCGACGTTGCTCAGCTGGCCCACAGTTGTCTGGAGGCACTCAGTGACCTTGGAGGGAAAATGAGGCACACCCGTGGGGCCTAGGATTCCCCGGACGTGTACTTCCTTTCAAATAAAGCACGTAAGTGACTAAGAACTCCTGGAAACAGCTGCATGGCTCCCTTTCTGCACGGCTACTCAGGGCCTAACCTGGAAGCGAGTTCTCATGTTGAGGTTCCCTTTAGCTCTAGAGCCTGTCATGCGGACCGCCACCGCGGCCACGGAAGCCCCTGGTTTAGGGAGAGCAAACTCATAATTTTCCCCGAAGCCTTCTTCCAGGGCTCACCGGACTGTCGGGCGCCGGGAATGTCATGTAGCTTCAAGGCAGGCATGAATGCCGCCCTCAAAGTGGGAAAGCAGGACTAGTTCCAGCAGGCCCCGTTTTCATGGGCACACTCAGCGTACATCCCTGTGGTTTCTAAGGAGTCCCAAGAGACACCGGTTACCCTGTGTTTCCTTCCCTGAATCAACTCATCGAAGTAGGGAGTCCCGCATCCAGCGAACTGTCTCCACCAAGGAACGCCGTAGCTGCTCCTCTGGGCCTGGGGCTGCCTGCACTGACACAGAAGGAAGAGGACTTGAATTGCAGTAAGAACCCAAGCCGCCGTCCTCTAGGAGGCACGGTGACTTCAGTCAGGAGGTCCTGGATGGAATGCGAAGACGAGGGTTACTCTGAGCGCAGCTCCGAATAGGGCAATGCGTAAGACCTTCGCGCCATGTGGCATGTGCCAGAACGGTGTTCGTGAACGTGTGCGAGTGCTGAGGAAACCAAGCTGCTCCAAAAGAGAGGGCAGTGTGTTTCCCTACGCTCGGCGTGCACAGAGGGGCTCTAAAGGGCTACGGGCCTGGATGTTGCTCAGCAGACCCAGGTGCACCTGGGGATACTCAGTGTTCCTGCCGGGAACAGGGTGCCCCGGCTAGCCTCCCAGGTGTCCAGAAAGCTGTGCTGCCGTTAAAGGTATGCAGAGCAGAGGCCACCGCCTCCTGGAAACTGCACCACGCCTCCGCTTCTGCACGGCAAAGCAGGGCCTTACTTCCAGGCATGGGTTCATGCTGGGTGTGTCGGTAGCGACACAGCGTGCTAAGATGCTGACTCTCTCCTCGAGCAGAGTGACTTCAGGTACGAGGACGGGCCTCGCAGTGTTCCATGCACAGCGTTCTCTCATGGCAGCTCACACAAGGGCCATGACAGAGTCTTCCTGGGCACTTCGTACTCACCAGCCATGTTGTCCTCAGGGTGCTCGAGGGCTCTGGAGGTGAGCCGCTCCTCGAGGAATGCGCAGTGTGTTGTTGCCCAGCACGCGGCACACACAGAGGTCCTCCGAGGTCTCAACCCCTGGACCTCGACGTTGCTCAGCTGGCCCACAGTTGTCTGGAGGCACTCAGTGACCTTGGAGGGAAAATGAGGCACACCCGTGGGGCCTAGGATTCCCCGGACGTGTACTTCCTTTCAAATAAAGCACGTAAGTGACTAAGAACTCCTGGAAACAGCTGCATGGCTCCCTTTCTGCACGGCTACTCAGGGCCTAACCTGGAAGCGAGTTCTCATGTTGAGGTTCCCTTTAGCTCTAGAGCCTGTCATGCGGACCGCCACCGCGGCCACGGAAGCCCCTGGTTTAGGGAGAGCAAACTCATAATTTTCCCCGAAGCCTTCTTCCAGGGCTCACCGGACTGTCGGGCGCCGGGAATGTCATGTAGCTTCAAGGCAGGCATGAATGCCGCCCTCAAAGTGGGAAAGCAGGACTAGTTCCAGCAGGCCCCGTTTTCATGGGCACACTCAGCGTACATCCCTGTGGTTTCTAAGGAGTCCCAAGAGACACCGGTTACCCTGTGTTTCCTTCCCTGAATCAACTCATCGAAGTAGGGAGTCCCGCATCCAGCGAACTGTCTCCACCAAGGAACGCCGTAGCTGCTCCTCTGGGCCTGGGGCTGCCTGCACTGACACAGAAGGAAGAGGACTTGAATTGCAGTAAGAACCCAAGCCGCCGTCCTCTAGGAGGCACGGTGACTTCAGTCAGGAGGTCCTGGATGGAATGCGAAGACGAGGGTTACTCTGAGCGCAGCTCCGAATAGGGCAATGCGTAAGACCTTCGCGCCATGTGGCATGTGCCAGAACGGTGTTCGTGAACGTGTGCGAGTGCTGAGGAAACCAAGCTGCTCCAAAAGAGAGGGCAGTGTGTTTCCCTACGCTCGGCGTGCACAGAGGGGCTCTAAAGGGCTACGGGCCTGGATGTTGCTCAGCAGACCCAGGTGCACCTGGGGATACTCAGTGTTCCTGCCGGGAACAGGGTGCCCCGGCTAGCCTCCCAGGTGTCCAGAAAGCTGTGCTGCCGTTAAAGGTATGCAGAGCAGAGGCCACCGCCTCCTGGAAACTGCACCACGCCTCCGCTTCTGCACGGCAAAGCAGGGCCTTACTTCCAGGCATGGGTTCATGCTGGGTGTGTCGGTAGCGACACAGCGTGCTAAGATGCTGACTCTCTCCTCGAGCAGAGTGACTTCAGGTACGAGGACGGGCCTCGCAGTGTTCCATGCACAGCGTTCTCTCATGGCAGCTCACACAAGGGCCATGACAGAGTCTTCCTGGGCACTTCGTACTCACCAGCCATGTTGTCCTCAGGGTGCTCGAGGGCTCTGGAGGTGAGCCGCTCCTCGAGGAATGCGCAGTGTGTTGTTGCCCAGCACGCGGCACACACAGAGGTCCTCCGAGGTCTCAACCCCTGGACCTCGACGTTGCTCAGCTGGCCCACAGTTGTCTGGAGGCACTCAGTGACCTTGGAGGGAAAATGAGGCACACCCGTGGGGCCTAGGAGTCCCCGGACGTGTACTTCCTTTCAAATAAAGCACGTAAGTGACTAAGAACTCCTGGAAACAGCTGCATGGCTCCCTTTCTGCACGGCTACTCAGGGCCTAACCTGGAAGCGAGTTCTCATGTTGAGGTTCCCTTTAGCTCTAGAGCCTGTCATGCGGACCGCCACCGCGGCCACGGAAGCCCCTGGTTTAGGGAGAGCAAACTCATAATTTTCCCCGAAGCCTTCTTCCAGGGCTCACCGGACTGTCGGGCGCCGGGAATGTCATGTAGCTTCAAGGCAGGCATGAATGCCGCCCTCAAAGTGGGAAAGCAGGACTAGTTCCAGCAGGCCCCGTTTTCATGGGCACACTCAGCGTACATCCCTGTGGTTTCTAAGGAGTCCCAAGAGACACCGGTTACCCTGTGTTTCCTTCCCTGAATCAACTCATCGAAGTAGGGAGTCCCGCATCCAGCGAACTGTCTCCACCAAGGAACGCCGTAGCTGCTCCTCTGGGCCTGGGGCTGCCTGCACTGACACAGAAGGAAGAGGACTTGAATTGCAGTAAGAACCCAAGCCGCCGTCCTCTAGGAGGCACGGTGACTTCAGTCAGGAGGTCCTGGATGGAATGCGAAGACGAGGGTTACTCTGAGCGCAGCTCCGAACAGGGCAATGCGTAAGACCTTCGCGCCATGTGGCATGTGCCAGAACGGTGTTCGTGAACGTGTGCGAGTGCTGAGGAAACCAAGCTGCTCCAAAAGAGAGGGCAGTGTGTTTCCCTACGCTCGGCGTGCACAGAGGGGCTCTAAAGGGCTACGGGCCTGGATGTTGCTCAGCAGACCCAGGTGCACCTGGGGATACTCAGTGTTCCTGCCGGGAACAGGGTGCCCCGGCTAGCCTCCCAGGTGTCCAGAAAGCTGTGCTGCCGTTAAAGGTATGCAGAGCAGAGGCCACCGCCTCCTGGAAACTGCACCACGCCTCCGCTTCTGCACGGCAAAGCAGGGCCTTACTTCCAGGCATGGGTTCATGCTGGGTGTGTCGGTAGCGACACAGCGTGCTAAGATGCTGACTCTCTCCTCGAGCAGAGTGACTTCAGGTACGAGGACGGGCCTCGCAGTGTTCCATGCACAGCGTTCTCTCATGGCAGCTCACACAAGGGCCATGACAGAGTCTTCCTGGGCACTTCGTACTCACCAGCCATGTTGTCCTCAGGGTGCTCGAGGGCTCTGGAGGTGAGCCGCTCCTCGAGGAATGCGCAGTGTGTTGTTGCCCAGCACGCGGCACACACAGAGGTCCTCCGAGGTCTCAACCCCTGGACCTCGACGTTGCTCAGCTGGCCCACAGTTGTCTGGAGGCACTCAGTGACCTTGGAGGGAAAATGAGGCACACCCGTGGGGCCTAGGATTCCCCGGACGTGTACTTCCTTTCAAATAAAGCACGTAAGTGACTAAGAACTCCTGGAAACAGCTGCATGGCTCCCTTTCTGCACGGCTACTCAGGGCCTAACCTGGAAGCGAGTTCTCATGTTGAGGTTCCCTTTAGCTCTAGAGCCTGTCATGCGGACCGCCACCGCGGCCACGGAAGCCCCTGGTTTAGGGAGAGCAAACTCATAATTTTCCCCGAAGCCTTCTTCCAGGGCTCACCGGACTGTCGGGCGCCGGGAATGTCATGTAGCTTCAAGGCAGGCATGAATGCCGCCCTCAAAGTGGGAAAGCAGGACTAGTTCCAGCAGGCCCCGTTTTCATGGGCACACTCAGCGTACATCCCTGTGGTTTCTAAGGAGTCCCAAGAGACACCGGTTACCCTGTGTTTCCTTCCCTGAATCAACTCATCGAAGTAGGGAGTCCCGCATCCAGCGAACTGTCTCCACCAAGGAACGCCGTAGCTGCTCCTCTGGGCCTGGGGCTGCCTGCACTGACACAGAAGGAAGAGGACTTGAATTGCAGTAAGAACCCAAGCCGCCGTCCTCTAGGAGGCACGGTGACTTCAGTCAGGAGGTCCTGGATGGAATGCGAAGACGAGGGTTACTCTGAGCGCAGCTCCGAACAGGGCAATGCGTAAGACCTTCGCGCCATGTGGCATGTGCCAGAACGGTGTTCGTGAACGTGTGCGAGTGCTGAGGAAACCAAGCTGCTCCAAAAGAGAGGGCAGTGTGTTTCCCTACGCTCGGCGTGCACAGAGGGGCTCTAAAGGGCTACGGGCCTGGATGTTGCTCAGCAGACCCAGGTGCACCTGGGGATACTCAGTGTTCCTGCCGGGAACAGGGTGCCCCGGCTAGCCTCCCAGGTGTCCAGAAAGCTGTGCTGCCGTTAAAGGTATGCAGAGCAGAGGCCACCGCCTCCTGGAAACTGCACCACGCCTCCGCTTCTGCACGGCAAAGCAGGGCCTTACTTCCAGGCATGGGTTCATGCTGGGTGTGTCGGTAGCGACACAGCGTGCTAAGATGCTGACTCTCTCCTCGAGCAGAGTGACTTCAGGTACGAGGACGGGCCTCGCAGTGTTCCATGCACAGCGTTCTCTCATGGCAGCTCACACAAGGGCCATGACAGAGTCTTCCTGGGCACTTCGTACTCACCAGCCATGTTGTCCTCAGGGTGCTCGAGGGCTCTGGAGGTGAGCCGCTCCTCGAGGAATGCGCAGTGTGTTGTTGCCCAGCACGCGGCACACACAGAGGTCCTCCGAGGTCTCAACCCCTGGACCTCGACGTTGCTCAGCTGGCCCACAGTTGTCTGGAGGCACTCAGTGACCTTGGAGGGAAAATGAGGCACACCCGTGGGGCCTAGGATTCCCCGGACGTGTACTTCCTTTCAAATAAAGCACGTAAGTGACTAAGAACTCCTGGAAACAGCTGCATGGCTCCCTTTCTGCACGGCTACTCAGGGCCTAACCTGGAAGCGAGTTCTCATGTTGAGGTTCCCTTTAGCTCTAGAGCCTGTCATGCGGACCGCCACCGCGGCCACGGAAGCCCCTGGTTTAGGGAGAGCAAACTCATAATTTTCCCCGAAGCCTTCTTCCAGGGCTCACCGGACTGTCGGGCGCCGGGAATGTCATGTAGCTTCAAGGCAGGCATGAATGCCGCCCTCAAAGTGGGAAAGCAGGACTAGTTCCAGCAGGCCCCGTTTTCATGGGCACACTCAGCGTACATCCCTGTGGTTTCTAAGGAGTCCCAAGAGACACCGGTTACCCTGTGTTTCCTTCCCTGAATCAACTCATCGAAGTAGGGAGTCCCGCATCCAGCGAACTGTCTCCACCAAGGAACGCCGTAGCTGCTCCTCTGGGCCTGGGGCTGCCTGCACTGACACAGAAGGAAGAGGACTTGAATTGCAGTAAGAACCCAAGCCGCCGTCCTCTAGGAGGCACGGTGACTTCAGTCAGGAGGTCCTGGATGGAATGCGAAGACGAGGGTTACTCTGAGCGCAGCTCCGAACAGGGCAATGCGTAAGACCTTCGCGCCATGTGGCATGTGCCAGAACGGTGTTCGTGAACGTGTGCGAGTGCTGAGGAAACCAAGCTGCTCCAAAAGAGAGGGCAGTGTGTTTCCCTACGCTCGGCGTGCACAGAGGGGCTCTAAAGGGCTACGGGCCTGGATGTTGCTCAGCAGACCCAGGTGCACCTGGGGATACTCAGTGTTCCTGCCGGGAACAGGGTGCCCCGGCTAGCCTCCCAGGTGTCCAGAAAGCTGTGCTGCCGTTAAAGGTATGCAGAGCAGAGGCCACCGCCTCCTGGAAACTGCACCACGCCTCCGCTTCTGCACGGCAAAGCAGGGCCTTACTTCCAGGCATGGGTTCATGCTGGGTGTGTCGGTAGCGACACAGCGTGCTAAGATGCTGACTCTCTCCTCGAGCAGAGTGACTTCAGGTACGAGGACGGGCCTCGCAGTGTTCCATGCACAGCGTTCTCTCATGGCAGCTCACACAAGGGCCATGACAGAGTCTTCCTGGGCACTTCGTACTCACCAGCCATGTTGTCCTCAGGGTGCTCGAGGGCTCTGGAGGTGAGCCGCTCCTCGAGGAATGCGCAGTGTGTTGTTGCCCAGCACGCGGCACACACAGAGGTCCTCCGAGGTCTCAACCCCTGGACCTCGACGTTGCTCAGCTGGCCCACAGTTGTCTGGAGGCACTCAGTGACCTTGGAGGGAAAATGAGGCACACCCGTGGGGCCTAGGATTCCCCGGACGTGTACTTCCTTTCAAATAAAGCACGTAAGTGACTAAGAACTCCTGGAAACAGCTGCATGGCTCCCTTTCTGCACGGCTACTCAGGGCCTAACCTGGAAGCGAGTTCTCATGTTGAGGTTCCCTTTAGCTCTAGAGCCTGTCATGCGGACCGCCACCGCGGCCACGGAAGCCCCTGGTTTAGGGAGAGCAAACTCATAATTTTCCCCGAAGCCTTCTTCCAGGGCTCACCGGACTGTCGGGCGCCGGGAATGTCATGTAGCTTCAAGGCAGGCATGAATGCCGCCCTCAAAGTGGGAAAGCAGGACTAGTTCCAGCAGGCCCCGTTTTCATGGGCACACTCAGCGTACATCCCTGTGGTTTCTAAGGAGTCCCAAGAGACACCGGTTACCCTGTGTTTCCTTCCCTGAATCAACTCATCGAAGTAGGGAGTCCCGCATCCAGCGAACTGTCTCCACCAAGGAACGCCGTAGCTGCTCCTCTGGGCCTGGGGCTGCCTGCACTGACACAGAAGGAAGAGGACTTGAATTGCAGTAAGAACCCAAGCCGCCGTCCTCTAGGAGGCACGGTGACTTCAGTCAGGAGGTCCTGGATGGAATGCGAAGACGAGGGTTACTCTGAGCGCAGCTCCGAACAGGGCAATGCGTAAGACCTTCGCGCCATGTGGCATGTGCCAGAACGGTGTTCGTGAACGTGTGCGAGTGCTGAGGAAACCAAGCTGCTCCAAAAGAGAGGGCAGTGTGTTTCCCTACGCTCGGCGTGCACAGAGGGGCTCTAAAGGGCTACGGGCCTGGATGTTGCTCAGCAGACCCAGGTGCACCTGGGGATACTCAGTGTTCCTGCCGGGAACAGGGTGCCCCGGCTAGCCTCCCAGGTGTCCAGAAAGCTGTGCTGCCGTTAAAGGTATGCAGAGCAGAGGCCACCGCCTCCTGGAAACTGCACCACGCCTCCGCTTCTGCACGGCAAAGCAGGGCCTTACTTCCAGGCATGGGTTCATGCTGGGTGTGTCGGTAGCGACACAGCGTGCTAAGATGCTGACTCTCTCCTCGAGCAGAGTGACTTCAGGTACGAGGACGGGCCTCGCAGTGTTCCATGCACAGCGTTCTCTCATGGCAGCTCACACAAGGGCCATGACAGAGTCTTCCTGGGCACTTCGTACTCACCAGCCATGTTGTCCTCAGGGTGCTCGAGGGCTCTGGAGGTGAGCCGCTCCTCGAGGAATGCGCAGTGTGTTGTTGCCCAGCACGCGGCACACACAGAGGTCCTCCGAGGTCTCAACCCCTGGACCTCGACGTTGCTCAGCTGGCCCACAGTTGTCTGGAGGCACTCAGTGACCTTGGAGGGAAAATGAGGCACACCCGTGGGGCCTAGGATTCCCCGGACGTGTACTTCCTTTCAAATAAAGCACGTAAGTGACTAAGAACTCCTGGAAACAGCTGCATGGCTCCCTTTCTGCACGGCTACTCAGGGCCTAACCTGGAAGCGAGTTCTCATGTTGAGGTTCCCTTTAGCTCTAGAGCCTGTCATGCGGACCGCCACCGCGGCCACGGAAGCCCCTGGTTTAGGGAGAGCAAACTCATAATTTTCCCCGAAGCCTTCTTCCAGGGCTCACCGGACTGTCGGGCGCCGGGAATGTCATGTAGCTTCAAGGCAGGCATGAATGCCGCCCTCAAAGTGGGAAAGCAGGACTAGTTCCAGCAGGCCCCGTTTTCATGGGCACACTCAGCGTACATCCCTGTGGTTTCTAAGGAGTCCCAAGAGACACCGGTTACCCTGTGTTTCCTTCCCTGAATCAACTCATCGAAGTAGGGAGTCCCGCATCCAGCGAACTGTCTCCACCAAGGAACGCCGTAGCTGCTCCTCTGGGCCTGGGGCTGCCTGCACTGACACAGAAGGAAGAGGACTTGAATTGCAGTAAGAACCCAAGCCGCCGTCCTCTAGGAGGCACGGTGACTTCAGTCAGGAGGTCCTGGATGGAATGCGAAGACGAGGGTTACTCTGAGCGCAGCTCCGAACAGGGCAATGCGTAAGACCTTCGCGCCATGTGGCATGTGCCAGAACGGTGTTCGTGAACGTGTGCGAGTGCTGAGGAAACCAAGCTGCTCCAAAAGAGAGGGCAGTGTGTTTCCCTACGCTCGGCGTGCACAGAGGGGCTCTAAAGGGCTACGGGCCTGGATGTTGCTCAGCAGACCCAGGTGCACCTGGGGATACTCAGTGTTCCTGCCGGGAACAGGGTGCCCCGGCTAGCCTCCCAGGTGTCCAGAAAGCTGTGCTGCCGTTAAAGGTATGCAGAGCAGAGGCCACCGCCTCCTGGAAACTGCACCACGCCTCCGCTTCTGCACGGCAAAGCAGGGCCTTACTTCCAGGCATGGGTTCATGCTGGGTGTGTCGGTAGCGACACAGCGTGCTAAGATGCTGACTCTCTCCTCGAGCAGAGTGACTTCAGGTACGAGGACGGGCCTCGCAGTGTTCCATGCACAGCGTTCTCTCATGGCAGCTCACACAAGGGCCATGACAGAGTCTTCCTGGGCACTTCGTACTCACCAGCCATGTTGTCCTCAGGGTGCTCGAGGGCTCTGGAGGTGAGCCGCTCCTCGAGGAATGCGCAGTGTGTTGTTGCCCAGCACGCGGCACACACAGAGGTCCTCCGAGGTCTCAACCCCTGGACCTCGACGTTGCTCAGCTGGCCCACAGTTGTCTGGAGGCACTCAGTGACCTTGGAGGGAAAATGAGGCACACCCGTGGGGCCTAGGATTCCCCGGACGTGTACTTCCTTTCAAATAAAGCACGTAAGTGACTAAGAACTCCTGGAAACAGCTGCATGGCTCCCTTTCTGCACGGCTACTCAGGGCCTAACCTGGAAGCGAGTTCTCATGTTGAGGTTCCCTTTAGCTCTAGAGCCTGTCATGCGGACCGCCACCGCGGCCACGGAAGCCCCTGGTTTAGGGAGAGCAAACTCATAATTTTCCCCGAAGCCTTCTTCCAGGGCTCACCGGACTGTCGGGCGCCGGGAATGTCATGTAGCTTCAAGGCAGGCATGAATGCCGCCCTCAAAGTGGGAAAGCAGGACTAGTTCCAGCAGGCCCCGTTTTCATGGGCACACTCAGCGTACATCCCTGTGGTTTCTAAGGAGTCCCAAGAGACACCGGTTACCCTGTGTTTCCTTCCCTGAATCAACTCATCGAAGTAGGGAGTCCCGCATCCAGCGAACTGTCTCCACCAAGGAACGCCGTAGCTGCTCCTCTGGGCCTGGGGCTGCCTGCACTGACACAGAAGGAAGAGGACTTGAATTGCAGTAAGAACCCAAGCCGCCGTCCTCTAGGAGGCACGGTGACTTCAGTCAGGAGGTCCTGGATGGAATGCGAAGACGAGGGTTACTCTGAGCGCAGCTCCGAACAGGGCAATGCGTAAGACCTTCGCGCCATGTGGCATGTGCCAGAACGGTGTTCGTGAACGTGTGCGAGTGCTGAGGAAACCAAGCTGCTCCAAAAGAGAGGGCAGTGTGTTTCCCTACGCTCGGCGTGCACAGAGGGGCTCTAAAGGGCTACGGGCCTGGATGTTGCTCAGCAGACCCAGGTGCACCTGGGGATACTCAGTGTTCCTGCCGGGAACAGGGTGCCCCGGCTAGCCTCCCAGGTGTCCAGAAAGCTGTGCTGCCGTTAAAGGTATGCAGAGCAGAGGCCACCGCCTCCTGGAAACTGCACCACGCCTCCGCTTCTGCACGGCAAAGCAGGGCCTTACTTCCAGGCATGGGTTCATGCTGGGTGTGTCGGTAGCGACACAGCGTGCTAAGATGCTGACTCTCTCCTCGAGCAGAGTGACTTCAGGTACGAGGACGGGCCTCGCAGTGTTCCATGCACAGCGTTCTCTCATGGCAGCTCACACAAGGGCCATGACAGAGTCTTCCTGGGCACTTCGTACTCACCAGCCATGTTGTCCTCAGGGTGCTCGAGGGCTCTGGAGGTGAGCCGCTCCTCGAGGAATGCGCAGTGTGTTGTTGCCCAGCACGCGGCACACACAGAGGTCCTCCGAGGTCTCAACCCCTGGACCTCGACGTTGCTCAGCTGGCCCACAGTTGTCTGGAGGCACTCAGTGACCTTGGAGGGAAAATGAGGCACACCCGTGGGGCCTAGGATTCCCCGGACGTGTACTTCCTTTCAAATAAAGCACGTAAGTGACTAAGAACTCCTGGAAACAGCTGCATGGCTCCCTTTCTGCACGGCTACTCAGGGCCTAACCTGGAAGCGAGTTCTCATGTTGAGGTTCCCTTTAGCTCTAGAGCCTGTCATGCGGACCGCCACCGCGGCCACGGAAGCCCCTGGTTTAGGGAGAGCAAACTCATAATTTTCCCCGAAGCCTTCTTCCAGGGCTCACCGGACTGTCGGGCGCCGGGAATGTCATGTAGCTTCAAGGCAGGCATGAATGCCGCCCTCAAAGTGGGAAAGCAGGACTAGTTCCAGCAGGCCCCGTTTTCATGGGCACACTCAGCGTACATCCCTGTGGTTTCTAAGGAGTCCCAAGAGACACCGGTTACCCTGTGTTTCCTTCCCTGAATCAACTCATCGAAGTAGGGAGTCCCGCATCCAGCGAACTGTCTCCACCAAGGAACGCCGTAGCTGCTCCTCTGGGCCTGGGGCTGCCTGCACTGACACAGAAGGAAGAGGACTTGAATTGCAGTAAGAACCCAAGCCGCCGTCCTCTAGGAGGCACGGTGACTTCAGTCAGGAGGTCCTGGATGGAATGCGAAGACGAGGGTTACTCTGAGCGCAGCTCCGAACAGGGCAATGCGTAAGACCTTCGCGCCATGTGGCATGTGCCAGAACGGTGTTCGTGAACGTGTGCGAGTGCTGAGGAAACCAAGCTGCTCCAAAAGAGAGGGCAGTGTGTTTCCCTACGCTCGGCGTGCACAGAGGGGCTCTAAAGGGCTACGGGCCTGGATGTTGCTCAGCAGACCCAGGTGCACCTGGGGATACTCAGTGTTCCTGCCGGGAACAGGGTGCCCCGGCTAGCCTCCCAGGTGTCCAGAAAGCTGTGCTGCCGTTAAAGGTATGCAGAGCAGAGGCCACCGCCTCCTGGAAACTGCACCACGCCTCCGCTTCTGCACGGCAAAGCAGGGCCTTACTTCCAGGCATGGGTTCATGCTGGGTGTGTCGGTAGCGACACAGCGTGCTAAGATGCTGACTCTCTCCTCGAGCAGAGTGACTTCAGGTACGAGGACGGGCCTCGCAGTGTTCCATGCACAGCGTTCTCTCATGGCAGCTCACACAAGGGCCATGACAGAGTCTTCCTGGGCACTTCGTACTCACCAGCCATGTTGTCCTCAGGGTGCTCGAGGGCTCTGGAGGTGAGCCGCTCCTCGAGGAATGCGCAGTGTGTTGTTGCCCAGCACGCGGCACACACAGAGGTCCTCCGAGGTCTCAACCCCTGGACCTCGACGTTGCTCAGCTGGCCCACAGTTGTCTGGAGGCACTCAGTGACCTTGGAGGGAAAATGAGGCACACCCGTGGGGCCTAGGAGTCCCCGGACGTGTACTTCCTTTCAAATAAAGCACGTAAGTGACTAAGAACTCCTGGAAACAGCTGCATGGCTCCCTTTCTGCACGGCTACTCAGGGCCTAACCTGGAAGCGAGTTCTCATGTTGAGGTTCCCTTTAGCTCTAGAGCCTGTCATGCGGACCGCCACCGCGGCCACGGAAGCCCCTGGTTTAGGGAGAGCAAACTCATAATTTTCCCCGAAGCCTTCTTCCAGGGCTCACCGGACTGTCGGGCGCCGGGAATGTCATGTAGCTTCAAGGCAGGCATGAATGCCGCCCTCAAAGTGGGAAAGCAGGACTAGTTCCAGCAGGCCCCGTTTTCATGGGCACACTCAGCGTACATCCCTGTGGTTTCTAAGGAGTCCCAAGAGACACCGGTTACCCTGTGTTTCCTTCCCTGAATCAACTCATCGAAGTAGGGAGTCCCGCATCCAGCGAACTGTCTCCACCAAGGAACGCCGTAGCTGCTCCTCTGGGCCTGGGGCTGCCTGCACTGACACAGAAGGAAGAGGACTTGAATTGCAGTAAGAACCCAAGCCGCCGTCCTCTAGGAGGCACGGTGACTTCAGTCAGGAGGTCCTGGATGGAATGCGAAGACGAGGGTTACTCTGAGCGCAGCTCCGAACAGGGCAATGCGTAAGACCTTCGCGCCATGTGGCATGTGCCAGAACGGTGTTCGTGAACGTGTGCGAGTGCTGAGGAAACCAAGCTGCTCCAAAAGAGAGGGCAGTGTGTTTCCCTACGCTCGGCGTGCACAGAGGGGCTCTAAAGGGCTACGGGCCTGGATGTTGCTCAGCAGACCCAGGTGCACCTGGGGATACTCAGTGTTCCTGCCGGGAACAGGGTGCCCCGGCTAGCCTCCCAGGTGTCCAGAAAGCTGTGCTGCCGTTAAAGGTATGCAGAGCAGAGGCCACCGCCTCCTGGAAACTGCACCACGCCTCCGCTTCTGCACGGCAAAGCAGGGCCTTACTTCCAGGCATGGGTTCATGCTGGGTGTGTCGGTAGCGACACAGCGTGCTAAGATGCTGACTCTCTCCTCGAGCAGAGTGACTTCAGGTACGAGGACGGGCCTCGCAGTGTTCCATGCACAGCGTTCTCTCATGGCAGCTCACACAAGGGCCATGACAGAGTCTTCCTGGGCACTTCGTACTCACCAGCCATGTTGTCCTCAGGGTGCTCGAGGGCTCTGGAGGTGAGCCGCTCCTCGAGGAATGCGCAGTGTGTTGTTGCCCAGCACGCGGCACACACAGAGGTCCTCCGAGGTCTCAACCCCTGGACCTCGACGTTGCTCAGCTGGCCCACAGTTGTCTGGAGGCACTCAGTGACCTTGGAGGGAAAATGAGGCACACCCGTGGGGCCTAGGATTCCCCGGACGTGTACTTCCTTTCAAATAAAGCACGTAAGTGACTAAGAACTCCTGGAAACAGCTGCATGGCTCCCTTTCTGCACGGCTACTCAGGGCCTAACCTGGAAGCGAGTTCTCATGTTGAGGTTCCCTTTAGCTCTAGAGCCTGTCATGCGGACCGCCACCGCGGCCACGGAAGCCCCTGGTTTAGGGAGAGCAAACTCATAATTTTCCCCGAAGCCTTCTTCCAGGGCTCACCGGACTGTCGGGCGCCGGGAATGTCATGTAGCTTCAAGGCAGGCATGAATGCCGCCCTCAAAGTGGGAAAGCAGGACTAGTTCCAGCAGGCCCCGTTTTCATGGGCACACTCAGCGTACATCCCTGTGGTTTCTAAGGAGTCCCAAGAGACACCGGTTACCCTGTGTTTCCTTCCCTGAATCAACTCATCGAAGTAGGGAGTCCCGCATCCAGCGAACTGTCTCCACCAAGGAACGCCGTAGCTGCTCCTCTGGGCCTGGGGCTGCCTGCACTGACACAGAAGGAAGAGGACTTGAATTGCAGTAAGAACCCAAGCCGCCGTCCTCTAGGAGGCACGGTGACTTCAGTCAGGAGGTCCTGGATGGAATGCGAAGACGAGGGTTACTCTGAGCGCAGCTCCGAACAGGGCAATGCGTAAGACCTTCGCGCCATGTGGCATGTGCCAGAACGGTGTTCGTGAACGTGTGCGAGTGCTGAGGAAACCAAGCTGCTCCAAAAGAGAGGGCAGTGTGTTTCCCTACGCTCGGCGTGCACAGAGGGGCTCTAAAGGGCTACGGGCCTGGATGTTGCTCAGCAGACCCAGGTGCACCTGGGGATACTCAGTGTTCCTGCCGGGAACAGGGTGCCCCGGCTAGCCTCCCAGGTGTCCAGAAAGCTGTGCTGCCGTTAAAGGTATGCAGAGCAGAGGCCACCGCCTCCTGGAAACTGCACCACGCCTCCGCTTCTGCACGGCAAAGCAGGGCCTTACTTCCAGGCATGGGTTCATGCTGGGTGTGTCGGTAGCGACACAGCGTGCTAAGATGCTGACTCTCTCCTCGAGCAGAGTGACTTCAGGTACGAGGACGGGCCTCGCAGTGTTCCATGCACAGCGTTCTCTCATGGCAGCTCACACAAGGGCCATGACAGAGTCTTCCTGGGCACTTCGTACTCACCAGCCATGTTGTCCTCAGGGTGCTCGAGGGCTCTGGAGGTGAGCCGCTCCTCGAGGAATGCGCAGTGTGTTGTTGCCCAGCACGCGGCACACACAGAGGTCCTCCGAGGTCTCAACCCCTGGACCTCGACGTTGCTCAGCTGGCCCACAGTTGTCTGGAGGCACTCAGTGACCTTGGAGGGAAAATGAGGCACACCCGTGGGGCCTAGGAGTCCCCGGACGTGTACTTCCTTTCAAATAAAGCACGTAAGTGACTAAGAACTCCTGGAAACAGCTGCATGGCTCCCTTTCTGCACGGCTACTCAGGGCCTAACCTGGAAGCGAGTTCTCATGTTGAGGTTCCCTTTAGCTCTAGAGCCTGTCATGCGGACCGCCACCGCGGCCACGGAAGCCCCTGGTTTAGGGAGAGCAAACTCATAATTTTCCCCGAAGCCTTCTTCCAGGGCTCACCGGACTGTCGGGCGCCGGGAATGTCATGTAGCTTCAAGGCAGGCATGAATGCCGCCCTCAAAGTGGGAAAGCAGGACTAGTTCCAGCAGGCCCCGTTTTCATGGGCACACTCAGCGTACATCCCTGTGGTTTCTAAGGAGTCCCAAGAGACACCGGTTACCCTGTGTTTCCTTCCCTGAATCAACTCATCGAAGTAGGGAGTCCCGCATCCAGCGAACTGTCTCCACCAAGGAACGCCGTAGCTGCTCCTCTGGGCCTGGGGCTGCCTGCACTGACACAGAAGGAAGAGGACTTGAATTGCAGTAAGAACCCAAGCCGCCGTCCTCTAGGAGGCACGGTGACTTCAGTCAGGAGGTCCTGGATGGAATGCGAAGACGAGGGTTACTCTGAGCGCAGCTCCGAATAGGGCAATGCGTAAGACCTTCGCGCCATGTGGCATGTGCCAGAACGGTGTTCGTGAACGTGTGCGAGTGCTGAGGAAACCAAGCTGCTCCAAAAGAGAGGGCAGTGTGTTTCCCTACGCTCGGCGTGCACAGAGGGGCTCTAAAGGGCTACGGGCCTGGATGTTGCTCAGCAGACCCAGGTGCACCTGGGGATACTCAGTGTTCCTGCCGGGAACAGGGTGCCCCGGCTAGCCTCCCAGGTGTCCAGAAAGCTGTGCTGCCGTTAAAGGTATGCAGAGCAGAGGCCACCGCCTCCTGGAAACTGCACCACGCCTCCGCTTCTGCACGGCAAAGCAGGGCCTTACTTCCAGGCATGGGTTCATGCTGGGTGTGTCGGTAGCGACACAGCGTGCTAAGATGCTGACTCTCTCCTCGAGCAGAGTGACTTCAGGTACGAGGACGGGCCTCGCAGTGTTCCATGCACAGCGTTCTCTCATGGCAGCTCACACAAGGGCCATGACAGAGTCTTCCTGGGCACTTCGTACTCACCAGCCATGTTGTCCTCAGGGTGCTCGAGGGCTCTGGAGGTGAGCCGCTCCTCGAGGAATGCGCAGTGTGTTGTTGCCCAGCACGCGGCACACACAGAGGTCCTCCGAGGTCTCAACCCCTGGACCTCGACGTTGCTCAGCTGGCCCACAGTTGTCTGGAGGCACTCAGTGACCTTGGAGGGAAAATGAGGCACACCCGTGGGGCCTAGGAGTCCCCGGACGTGTACTTCCTTTCAAATAAAGCACGTAAGTGACTAAGAACTCCTGGAAACAGCTGCATGGCTCCCTTTCTGCACGGCTACTCAGGGCCTAACCTGGAAGCGAGTTCTCATGTTGAGGTTCCCTTTAGCTCTAGAGCCTGTCATGCGGACCGCCACCGCGGCCACGGAAGCCCCTGGTTTAGGGAGAGCAAACTCATAATTTTCCCCGAAGCCTTCTTCCAGGGCTCACCGGACTGTCGGGCGCCGGGAATGTCATGTAGCTTCAAGGCAGGCATGAATGCCGCCCTCAAAGTGGGAAAGCAGGACTAGTTCCAGCAGGCCCCGTTTTCATGGGCACACTCAGCGTACATCCCTGTGGTTTCTAAGGAGTCCCAAGAGACACCGGTTACCCTGTGTTTCCTTCCCTGAATCAACTCATCGAAGTAGGGAGTCCCGCATCCAGCGAACTGTCTCCACCAAGGAACGCCGTAGCTGCTCCTCTGGGCCTGGGGCTGCCTGCACTGACACAGAAGGAAGAGGACTTGAATTGCAGTAAGAACCCAAGCCGCCGTCCTCTAGGAGGCACGGTGACTTCAGTCAGGAGGTCCTGGATGGAATGCGAAGACGAGGGTTACTCTGAGCGCAGCTCCGAATAGGGCAATGCGTAAGACCTTCGCGCCATGTGGCATGTGCCAGAACGGTGTTCGTGAACGTGTGCGAGTGCTGAGGAAACCAAGCTGCTCCAAAAGAGAGGGCAGTGTGTTTCCCTACGCTCGGCGTGCACAGAGGGGCTCTAAAGGGCTACGGGCCTGGATGTTGCTCAGCAGACCCAGGTGCACCTGGGGATACTCAGTGTTCCTGCCGGGAACAGGGTGCCCCGGCTAGCCTCCCAGGTGTCCAGAAAGCTGTGCTGCCGTTAAAGGTATGCAGAGCAGAGGCCACCGCCTCCTGGAAACTGCACCACGCCTCCGCTTCTGCACGGCAAAGCAGGGCCTTACTTCCAGGCATGGGTTCATGCTGGGTGTGTCGGTAGCGACACAGCGTGCTAAGATGCTGACTCTCTCCTCGAGCAGAGTGACTTCAGGTACGAGGACGGGCCTCGCAGTGTTCCATGCACAGCGTTCTCTCATGGCAGCTCACACAAGGGCCATGACAGAGTCTTCCTGGGCACTTCGTACTCACCAGCCATGTTGTCCTCAGGGTGCTCGAGGGCTCTGGAGGTGAGCCGCTCCTCGAGGAATGCGCAGTGTGTTGTTGCCCAGCACGCGGCACACACAGAGGTCCTCCGAGGTCTCAACCCCTGGACCTCGACGTTGCTCAGCTGGCCCACAGTTGTCTGGAGGCACTCAGTGACCTTGGAGGGAAAATGAGGCACACCCGTGGGGCCTAGGATTCCCCGGACGTGTACTTCCTTTCAAATAAAGCACGTAAGTGACTAAGAACTCCTGGAAACAGCTGCATGGCTCCCTTTCTGCACGGCTACTCAGGGCCTAACCTGGAAGCGAGTTCTCATGTTGAGGTTCCCTTTAGCTCTAGAGCCTGTCATGCGGACCGCCACCGCGGCCACGGAAGCCCCTGGTTTAGGGAGAGCAAACTCATAATTTTCCCCGAAGCCTTCTTCCAGGGCTCACCGGACTGTCGGGCGCCGGGAATGTCATGTAGCTTCAAGGCAGGCATGAATGCCGCCCTCAAAGTGGGAAAGCAGGACTAGTTCCAGCAGGCCCCGTTTTCATGGGCACACTCAGCGTACATCCCTGTGGTTTCTAAGGAGTCCCAAGAGACACCGGTTACCCTGTGTTTCCTTCCCTGAATCAACTCATCGAAGTAGGGAGTCCCGCATCCAGCGAACTGTCTCCACCAAGGAACGCCGTAGCTGCTCCTCTGGGCCTGGGGCTGCCTGCACTGACACAGAAGGAAGAGGACTTGAATTGCAGTAAGAACCCAAGCCGCCGTCCTCTAGGAGGCACGGTGACTTCAGTCAGGAGGTCCTGGATGGAATGCGAAGACGAGGGTTACTCTGAGCGCAGCTCCGAATAGGGCAATGCGTAAGACCTTCGCGCCATGTGGCATGTGCCAGAACGGTGTTCGTGAACGTGTGCGAGTGCTGAGGAAACCAAGCTGCTCCAAAAGAGAGGGCAGTGTGTTTCCCTACGCTCGGCGTGCACAGAGGGGCTCTAAAGGGCTACGGGCCTGGATGTTGCTCAGCAGACCCAGGTGCACCTGGGGATACTCAGTGTTCCTGCCGGGAACAGGGTGCCCCGGCTAGCCTCCCAGGTGTCCAGAAAGCTGTGCTGCCGTTAAAGGTATGCAGAGCAGAGGCCACCGCCTCCTGGAAACTGCACCACGCCTCCGCTTCTGCACGGCAAAGCAGGGCCTTACTTCCAGGCATGGGTTCATGCTGGGTGTGTCGGTAGCGACACAGCGTGCTAAGATGCTGACTCTCTCCTCGAGCAGAGTGACTTCAGGTACGAGGACGGGCCTCGCAGTGTTCCATGCACAGCGTTCTCTCATGGCAGCTCACACAAGGGCCATGACAGAGTCTTCCTGGGCACTTCGTACTCACCAGCCATGTTGTCCTCAGGGTGCTCGAGGGCTCTGGAGGTGAGCCGCTCCTCGAGGAATGCGCAGTGTGTTGTTGCCCAGCACGCGGCACACACAGAGGTCCTCCGAGGTCTCAACCCCTGGACCTCGACGTTGCTCAGCTGGCCCACAGTTGTCTGGAGGCACTCAGTGACCTTGGAGGGAAAATGAGGCACACCCGTGGGGCCTAGGATTCCCCGGACGTGTACTTCCTTTCAAATAAAGCACGTAAGTGACTAAGAACTCCTGGAAACAGCTGCATGGCTCCCTTTCTGCACGGCTACTCAGGGCCTAACCTGGAAGCGAGTTCTCATGTTGAGGTTCCCTTTAGCTCTAGAGCCTGTCATGCGGACCGCCACCGCGGCCACGGAAGCCCCTGGTTTAGGGAGAGCAAACTCATAATTTTCCCCGAAGCCTTCTTCCAGGGCTCACCGGACTGTCGGGCGCCGGGAATGTCATGTAGCTTCAAGGCAGGCATGAATGCCGCCCTCAAAGTGGGAAAGCAGGACTAGTTCCAGCAGGCCCCGTTTTCATGGGCACACTCAGCGTACATCCCTGTGGTTTCTAAGGAGTCCCAAGAGACACCGGTTACCCTGTGTTTCCTTCCCTGAATCAACTCATCGAAGTAGGGAGTCCCGCATCCAGCGAACTGTCTCCACCAAGGAACGCCGTAGCTGCTCCTCTGGGCCTGGGGCTGCCTGCACTGACACAGAAGGAAGAGGACTTGAATTGCAGTAAGAACCCAAGCCGCCGTCCTCTAGGAGGCACGGTGACTTCAGTCAGGAGGTCCTGGATGGAATGCGAAGACGAGGGTTACTCTGAGCGCAGCTCCGAATAGGGCAATGCGTAAGACCTTCGCGCCATGTGGCATGTGCCAGAACGGTGTTCGTGAACGTGTGCGAGTGCTGAGGAAACCAAGCTGCTCCAAAAGAGAGGGCAGTGTGTTTCCCTACGCTCGGCGTGCACAGAGGGGCTCTAAAGGGCTACGGGCCTGGATGTTGCTCAGCAGACCCAGGTGCACCTGGGGATACTCAGTGTTCCTGCCGGGAACAGGGTGCCCCGGCTAGCCTCCCAGGTGTCCAGAAAGCTGTGCTGCCGTTAAAGGTATGCAGAGCAGAGGCCACCGCCTCCTGGAAACTGCACCACGCCTCCGCTTCTGCACGGCAAAGCAGGGCCTTACTTCCAGGCATGGGTTCATGCTGGGTGTGTCGGTAGCGACACAGCGTGCTAAGATGCTGACTCTCTCCTCGAGCAGAGTGACTTCAGGTACGAGGACGGGCCTCGCAGTGTTCCATGCACAGCGTTCTCTCATGGCAGCTCACACAAGGGCCATGACAGAGTCTTCCTGGGCACTTCGTACTCACCAGCCATGTTGTCCTCAGGGTGCTCGAGGGCTCTGGAGGTGAGCCGCTCCTCGAGGAATGCGCAGTGTGTTGTTGCCCAGCACGCGGCACACACAGAGGTCCTCCGAGGTCTCAACCCCTGGACCTCGACGTTGCTCAGCTGGCCCACAGTTGTCTGGAGGCACTCAGTGACCTTGGAGGGAAAATGAGGCACACCCGTGGGGCCTAGGATTCCCCGGACGTGTACTTCCTTTCAAATAAAGCACGTAAGTGACTAAGAACTCCTGGAAACAGCTGCATGGCTCCCTTTCTGCACGGCTACTCAGGGCCTAACCTGGAAGCGAGTTCTCATGTTGAGGTTCCCTTTAGCTCTAGAGCCTGTCATGCGGACCGCCACCGCGGCCACGGAAGCCCCTGGTTTAGGGAGAGCAAACTCATAATTTTCCCCGAAGCCTTCTTCCAGGGCTCACCGGACTGTCGGGCGCCGGGAATGTCATGTAGCTTCAAGGCAGGCATGAATGCCGCCCTCAAAGTGGGAAAGCAGGACTAGTTCCAGCAGGCCCCGTTTTCATGGGCACACTCAGCGTACATCCCTGTGGTTTCTAAGGAGTCCCAAGAGACACCGGTTACCCTGTGTTTCCTTCCCTGAATCAACTCATCGAAGTAGGGAGTCCCGCATCCAGCGAACTGTCTCCACCAAGGAACGCCGTAGCTGCTCCTCTGGGCCTGGGGCTGCCTGCACTGACACAGAAGGAAGAGGACTTGAATTGCAGTAAGAACCCAAGCCGCCGTCCTCTAGGAGGCACGGTGACTTCAGTCAGGAGGTCCTGGATGGAATGCGAAGACGAGGGTTACTCTGAGCGCAGCTCCGAATAGGGCAATGCGTAAGACCTTCGCGCCATGTGGCATGTGCCAGAACGGTGTTCGTGAACGTGTGCGAGTGCTGAGGAAACCAAGCTGCTCCAAAAGAGAGGGCAGTGTGTTTCCCTACGCTCGGCGTGCACAGAGGGGCTCTAAAGGGCTACGGGCCTGGATGTTGCTCAGCAGACCCAGGTGCACCTGGGGATACTCAGTGTTCCTGCCGGGAACAGGGTGCCCCGGCTAGCCTCCCAGGTGTCCAGAAAGCTGTGCTGCCGTTAAAGGTATGCAGAGCAGAGGCCACCGCCTCCTGGAAACTGCACCACGCCTCCGCTTCTGCACGGCAAAGCAGGGCCTTACTTCCAGGCATGGGTTCATGCTGGGTGTGTCGGTAGCGACACAGCGTGCTAAGATGCTGACTCTCTCCTCGAGCAGAGTGACTTCAGGTACGAGGACGGGCCTCGCAGTGTTCCATGCACAGCGTTCTCTCATGGCAGCTCACACAAGGGCCATGACAGAGTCTTCCTGGGCACTTCGTACTCACCAGCCATGTTGTCCTCAGGGTGCTCGAGGGCTCTGGAGGTGAGCCGCTCCTCGAGGAATGCGCAGTGTGTTGTTGCCCAGCACGCGGCACACACAGAGGTCCTCCGAGGTCTCAACCCCTGGACCTCGACGTTGCTCAGCTGGCCCACAGTTGTCTGGAGGCACTCAGTGACCTTGGAGGGAAAATGAGGCACACCCGTGGGGCCTAGGATTCCCCGGACGTGTACTTCCTTTCAAATAAAGCACGTAAGTGACTAAGAACTCCTGGAAACAGCTGCATGGCTCCCTTTCTGCACGGCTACTCAGGGCCTAACCTGGAAGCGAGTTCTCATGTTGAGGTTCCCTTTAGCTCTAGAGCCTGTCATGCGGACCGCCACCGCGGCCACGGAAGCCCCTGGTTTAGGGAGAGCAAACTCATAATTTTCCCCGAAGCCTTCTTCCAGGGCTCACCGGACTGTCGGGCGCCGGGAATGTCATGTAGCTTCAAGGCAGGCATGAATGCCGCCCTCAAAGTGGGAAAGCAGGACTAGTTCCAGCAGGCCCCGTTTTCATGGGCACACTCAGCGTACATCCCTGTGGTTTCTAAGGAGTCCCAAGAGACACCGGTTACCCTGTGTTTCCTTCCCTGAATCAACTCATCGAAGTAGGGAGTCCCGCATCCAGCGAACTGTCTCCACCAAGGAACGCCGTAGCTGCTCCTCTGGGCCTGGGGCTGCCTGCACTGACACAGAAGGAAGAGGACTTGAATTGCAGTAAGAACCCAAGCCGCCGTCCTCTAGGAGGCACGGTGACTTCAGTCAGGAGGTCCTGGATGGAATGCGAAGACGAGGGTTACTCTGAGCGCAGCTCCGAATAGGGCAATGCGTAAGACCTTCGCGCCATGTGGCATGTGCCAGAACGGTGTTCGTGAACGTGTGCGAGTGCTGAGGAAACCAAGCTGCTCCAAAAGAGAGGGCAGTGTGTTTCCCTACGCTCGGCGTGCACAGAGGGGCTCTAAAGGGCTACGGGCCTGGATGTTGCTCAGCAGACCCAGGTGCACCTGGGGATACTCAGTGTTCCTGCCGGGAACAGGGTGCCCCGGCTAGCCTCCCAGGTGTCCAGAAAGCTGTGCTGCCGTTAAAGGTATGCAGAGCAGAGGCCACCGCCTCCTGGAAACTGCACCACGCCTCCGCTTCTGCACGGCAAAGCAGGGCCTTACTTCCAGGCATGGGTTCATGCTGGGTGTGTCGGTAGCGACACAGCGTGCTAAGATGCTGACTCTCTCCTCGAGCAGAGTGACTTCAGGTACGAGGACGGGCCTCGCAGTGTTCCATGCACAGCGTTCTCTCATGGCAGCTCACACAAGGGCCATGACAGAGTCTTCCTGGGCACTTCGTACTCACCAGCCATGTTGTCCTCAGGGTGCTCGAGGGCTCTGGAGGTGAGCCGCTCCTCGAGGAATGCGCAGTGTGTTGTTGCCCAGCACGCGGCACACACAGAGGTCCTCCGAGGTCTCAACCCCTGGACCTCGACGTTGCTCAGCTGGCCCACAGTTGTCTGGAGGCACTCAGTGACCTTGGAGGGAAAATGAGGCACACCCGTGGGGCCTAGGATTCCCCGGACGTGTACTTCCTTTCAAATAAAGCACGTAAGTGACTAAGAACTCCTGGAAACAGCTGCATGGCTCCCTTTCTGCACGGCTACTCAGGGCCTAACCTGGAAGCGAGTTCTCATGTTGAGGTTCCCTTTAGCTCTAGAGCCTGTCATGCGGACCGCCACCGCGGCCACGGAAGCCCCTGGTTTAGGGAGAGCAAACTCATAATTTTCCCCGAAGCCTTCTTCCAGGGCTCACCGGACTGTCGGGCGCCGGGAATGTCATGTAGCTTCAAGGCAGGCATGAATGCCGCCCTCAAAGTGGGAAAGCAGGACTAGTTCCAGCAGGCCCCGTTTTCATGGGCACACTCAGCGTACATCCCTGTGGTTTCTAAGGAGTCCCAAGAGACACCGGTTACCCTGTGTTTCCTTCCCTGAATCAACTCATCGAAGTAGGGAGTCCCGCATCCAGCGAACTGTCTCCACCAAGGAACGCCGTAGCTGCTCCTCTGGGCCTGGGGCTGCCTGCACTGACACAGAAGGAAGAGGACTTGAATTGCAGTAAGAACCCAAGCCGCCGTCCTCTAGGAGGCACGGTGACTTCAGTCAGGAGGTCCTGGATGGAATGCGAAGACGAGGGTTACTCTGAGCGCAGCTCCGAATAGGGCAATGCGTAAGACCTTCGCGCCATGTGGCATGTGCCAGAACGGTGTTCGTGAACGTGTGCGAGTGCTGAGGAAACCAAGCTGCTCCAAAAGAGAGGGCAGTGTGTTTCCCTACGCTCGGCGTGCACAGAGGGGCTCTAAAGGGCTACGGGCCTGGATGTTGCTCAGCAGACCCAGGTGCACCTGGGGATACTCAGTGTTCCTGCCGGGAACAGGGTGCCCCGGCTAGCCTCCCAGGTGTCCAGAAAGCTGTGCTGCCGTTAAAGGTATGCAGAGCAGAGGCCACCGCCTCCTGGAAACTGCACCACGCCTCCGCTTCTGCACGGCAAAGCAGGGCCTTACTTCCAGGCATGGGTTCATGCTGGGTGTGTCGGTAGCGACACAGCGTGCTAAGATGCTGACTCTCTCCTCGAGCAGAGTGACTTCAGGTACGAGGACGGGCCTCGCAGTGTTCCATGCACAGCGTTCTCTCATGGCAGCTCACACAAGGGCCATGACAGAGTCTTCCTGGGCACTTCGTACTCACCAGCCATGTTGTCCTCAGGGTGCTCGAGGGCTCTGGAGGTGAGCCGCTCCTCGAGGAATGCGCAGTGTGTTGTTGCCCAGCACGCGGCACACACAGAGGTCCTCCGAGGTCTCAACCCCTGGACCTCGACGTTGCTCAGCTGGCCCACAGTTGTCTGGAGGCACTCAGTGACCTTGGAGGGAAAATGAGGCACACCCGTGGGGCCTAGGATTCCCCGGACGTGTACTTCCTTTCAAATAAAGCACGTAAGTGACTAAGAACTCCTGGAAACAGCTGCATGGCTCCCTTTCTGCACGGCTACTCAGGGCCTAACCTGGAAGCGAGTTCTCATGTTGAGGTTCCCTTTAGCTCTAGAGCCTGTCATGCGGACCGCCACCGCGGCCACGGAAGCCCCTGGTTTAGGGAGAGCAAACTCATAATTTTCCCAGAAGCCTTCTTCCAGGGCTCACCGGACTGTCGGGCGCCGGGAATGTCATGTAGCTTCAAGGCAGGCATGAATGCCGCCCTCAAAGTGGGAAAGCAGGACTAGTTCCAGCAGGCCCCGTTTTCATGGGCACACTCAGCGTACATCCCTGTGGTTTCTAAGGAGTCCCAAGAGACACCGGTTACCCTGTGTTTCCTTCCCTGAATCAACTCATCGAAGTAGGGAGTCCCGCATCCAGCGAACTGTCTCCACCAAGGAACGCCGTAGCTGCTCCTCTGGGCCTGGGGCTGCCTGCACTGACACAGAAGGAAGAGGACTTGAATTGCAGTAAGAACCCAAGCCGCCGTCCTCTAGGAGGCACGGTGACTTCAGTCAGGAGGTCCTGGATGGAATGCGAAGACGAGGGTTACTCTGAGCGCAGCTCCGAATAGGGCAATGCGTAAGACCTTCGCGCCATGTGGCATGTGCCAGAACGGTGTTCGTGAACGTGTGCGAGTGCTGAGGAAACCAAGCTGCTCCAAAAGAGAGGGCAGTGTGTTTCCCTACGCTCGGCGTGCACAGAGGGGCTCTAAAGGGCTACGGGCCTGGATGTTGCTCAGCAGACCCAGGTGCACCTGGGGATACTCAGTGTTCCTGCCGGGAACAGGGTGCCCCGGCTAGCCTCCCAGGTGTCCAGAAAGCTGTGCTGCCGTTAAAGGTATGCAGAGCAGAGGCCACCGCCTCCTGGAAACTGCACCACGCCTCCGCTTCTGCACGGCAAAGCAGGGCCTTACTTCCAGGCATGGGTTCATGCTGGGTGTGTCGGTAGCGACACAGCGTGCTAAGATGCTGACTCTCTCCTCGAGCAGAGTGACTTCAGGTACGAGGACGGGCCTCGCAGTGTTCCATGCACAGCGTTCTCTCATGGCAGCTCACACAAGGGCCATGACAGAGTCTTCCTGGGCACTTCGTACTCACCAGCCATGTTGTCCTCAGGGTGCTCGAGGGCTCTGGAGGTGAGCCGCTCCTCGAGGAATGCGCAGTGTGTTGTTGCCCAGCACGCGGCACACACAGAGGTCCTCCGAGGTCTCAACCCCTGGACCTCGACGTTGCTCAGCTGGCCCACAGTTGTCTGGAGGCACTCAGTGACCTTGGAGGGAAAATGAGGCACACCCGTGGGGCCTAGGATTCCCCGGACGTGTACTTCCTTTCAAATAAAGCACGTAAGTGACTAAGAACTCCTGGAAACAGCTGCATGGCTCCCTTTCTGCACGGCTACTCAGGGCCTAACCTGGAAGCGAGTTCTCATGTTGAGGTTCCCTTTAGCTCTAGAGCCTGTCATGCGGACCGCCACCGCGGCCACGGAAGCCCCTGGTTTAGGGAGAGCAAACTCATAATTTTCCCCGAAGCCTTCTTCCAGGGCTCACCGGACTGTCGGGCGCCGGGAATGTCATGTAGCTTCAAGGCAGGCATGAATGCCGCCCTCAAAGTGGGAAAGCAGGACTAGTTCCAGCAGGCCCCGTTTTCATGGGCACACTCAGCGTACATCCCTGTGGTTTCTAAGGAGTCCCAAGAGACACCGGTTACCCTGTGTTTCCTTCCCTGAATCAACTCATCGAAGTAGGGAGTCCCGCATCCAGCGAACTGTCTCCACCAAGGAACGCCGTAGCTGCTCCTCTGGGCCTGGGGCTGCCTGCACTGACACAGAAGGAAGAGGACTTGAATTGCAGTAAGAACCCAAGCCGCCGTCCTCTAGGAGGCACGGTGACTTCAGTCAGGAGGTCCTGGATGGAATGCGAAGACGAGGGTTACTCTGAGCGCAGCTCCGAATAGGGCAATGCGTAAGACCTTCGCGCCATGTGGCATGTGCCAGAACGGTGTTCGTGAACGTGTGCGAGTGCTGAGGAAACCAAGCTGCTCCAAAAGAGAGGGCAGTGTGTTTCCCTACGCTCGGCGTGCACAGAGGGGCTCTAAAGGGCTACGGGCCTGGATGTTGCTCAGCAGACCCAGGTGCACCTGGGGATACTCAGTGTTCCTGCCGGGAACAGGGTGCCCCGGCTAGCCTCCCAGGTGTCCAGAAAGCTGTGCTGCCGTTAAAGGTATGCAGAGCAGAGGCCACCGCCTCCTGGAAACTGCACCACGCCTCCGCTTCTGCACGGCAAAGCAGGGCCTTACTTCCAGGCATGGGTTCATGCTGGGTGTGTCGGTAGCGACACAGCGTGCTAAGATGCTGACTCTCTCCTCGAGCAGAGTGACTTCAGGTACGAGGACGGGCCTCGCAGTGTTCCATGCACAGCGTTCTCTCATGGCAGCTCACACAAGGGCCATGACAGAGTCTTCCTGGGCACTTCGTACTCACCAGCCATGTTGTCCTCAGGGTGCTCGAGGGCTCTGGAGGTGAGCCGCTCCTCGAGGAATGCGCAGTGTGTTGTTGCCCAGCACGCGGCACACACAGAGGTCCTCCGAGGTCTCAACCCCTGGACCTCGACGTTGCTCAGCTGGCCCACAGTTGTCTGGAGGCACTCAGTGACCTTGGAGGGAAAATGAGGCACACCCGTGGGGCCTAGGATTCCCCGGACGTGTACTTCCTTTCAAATAAAGCACGTAAGTGACTAAGAACTCCTGGAAACAGCTGCATGGCTCCCTTTCTGCACGGCTACTCAGGGCCTAACCTGGAAGCGAGTTCTCATGTTGAGGTTCCCTTTAGCTCTAGAGCCTGTCATGCGGACCGCCACCGCGGCCACGGAAGCCCCTGGTTTAGGGAGAGCAAACTCATAATTTTCCCCGAAGCCTTCTTCCAGGGCTCACCGGACTGTCGGGCGCCGGGAATGTCATGTAGCTTCAAGGCAGGCATGAATGCCGCCCTCAAAGTGGGAAAGCAGGACTAGTTCCAGCAGGCCCCGTTTTCATGGGCACACTCAGCGTACATCCCTGTGGTTTCTAAGGAGTCCCAAGAGACACCGGTTACCCTGTGTTTCCTTCCCTGAATCAACTCATCGAAGTAGGGAGTCCCGCATCCAGCGAACTGTCTCCACCAAGGAACGCCGTAGCTGCTCCTCTGGGCCTGGGGCTGCCTGCACTGACACAGAAGGAAGAGGACTTGAATTGCAGTAAGAACCCAAGCCGCCGTCCTCTAGGAGGCACGGTGACTTCAGTCAGGAGGTCCTGGATGGAATGCGAAGACGAGGGTTACTCTGAGCGCAGCTCCGAATAGGGCAATGCGTAAGACCTTCGCGCCATGTGGCATGTGCCAGAACGGTGTTCGTGAACGTGTGCGAGTGCTGAGGAAACCAAGCTGCTCCAAAAGAGAGGGCAGTGTGTTTCCCTACGCTCGGCGTGCACAGAGGGGCTCTAAAGGGCTACGGGCCTGGATGTTGCTCAGCAGACCCAGGTGCACCTGGGGATACTCAGTGTTCCTGCCGGGAACAGGGTGCCCCGGCTAGCCTCCCAGGTGTCCAGAAAGCTGTGCTGCCGTTAAAGGTATGCAGAGCAGAGGCCACCGCCTCCTGGAAACTGCACCACGCCTCCGCTTCTGCACGGCAAAGCAGGGCCTTACTTCCAGGCATGGGTTCATGCTGGGTGTGTCGGTAGCGACACAGCGTGCTAAGATGCTGACTCTCTCCTCGAGCAGAGTGACTTCAGGTACGAGGACGGGCCTCGCAGTGTTCCATGCACAGCGTTCTCTCATGGCAGCTCACACAAGGGCCATGACAGAGTCTTCCTGGGCACTTCGTACTCACCAGCCATGTTGTCCTCAGGGTGCTCGAGGGCTCTGGAGGTGAGCCGCTCCTCGAGGAATGCGCAGTGTGTTGTTGCCCAGCACGCGGCACACACAGAGGTCCTCCGAGGTCTCAACCCCTGGACCTCGACGTTGCTCAGCTGGCCCACAGTTGTCTGGAGGCACTCAGTGACCTTGGAGGGAAAATGAGGCACACCCGTGGGGCCTAGGATTCCCCGGACGTGTACTTCCTTTCAAATAAAGCACGTAAGTGACTAAGAACTCCTGGAAACAGCTGCATGGCTCCCTTTCTGCACGGCTACTCAGGGCCTAACCTGGAAGCGAGTTCTCATGTTGAGGTTCCCTTTAGCTCTAGAGCCTGTCATGCGGACCGCCACCGCGGCCACGGAAGCCCCTGGTTTAGGGAGAGCAAACTCATAATTTTCCCCGAAGCCTTCTTCCAGGGCTCACCGGACTGTCGGGCGCCGGGAATGTCATGTAGCTTCAAGGCAGGCATGAATGCCGCCCTCAAAGTGGGAAAGCAGGACTAGTTCCAGCAGGCCCCGTTTTCATGGGCACACTCAGCGTACATCCCTGTGGTTTCTAAGGAGTCCCAAGAGACACCGGTTACCCTGTGTTTCCTTCCCTGAATCAACTCATCGAAGTAGGGAGTCCCGCATCCAGCGAACTGTCTCCACCAAGGAACGCCGTAGCTGCTCCTCTGGGCCTGGGGCTGCCTGCACTGACACAGAAGGAAGAGGACTTGAATTGCAGTAAGAACCCAAGCCGCCGTCCTCTAGGAGGCACGGTGACTTCAGTCAGGAGGTCCTGGATGGAATGCGAAGACGAGGGTTACTCTGAGCGCAGCTCCGAATAGGGCAATGCGTAAGACCTTCGCGCCATGTGGCATGTGCCAGAACGGTGTTCGTGAACGTGTGCGAGTGCTGAGGAAACCAAGCTGCTCCAAAAGAGAGGGCAGTGTGTTTCCCTACGCTCGGCGTGCACAGAGGGGCTCTAAAGGGCTACGGGCCTGGATGTTGCTCAGCAGACCCAGGTGCACCTGGGGATACTCAGTGTTCCTGCCGGGAACAGGGTGCCCCGGCTAGCCTCCCAGGTGTCCAGAAAGCTGTGCTGCCGTTAAAGGTATGCAGAGCAGAGGCCACCGCCTCCTGGAAACTGCACCACGCCTCCGCTTCTGCACGGCAAAGCAGGGCCTTACTTCCAGGCATGGGTTCATGCTGGGTGTGTCGGTAGCGACACAGCGTGCTAAGATGCTGACTCTCTCCTCGAGCAGAGTGACTTCAGGTACGAGGACGGGCCTCGCAGTGTTCCATGCACAGCGTTCTCTCATGGCAGCTCACACAAGGGCCATGACAGAGTCTTCCTGGGCACTTCGTACTCACCAGCCATGTTGTCCTCAGGGTGCTCGAGGGCTCTGGAGGTGAGCCGCTCCTCGAGGAATGCGCAGTGTGTTGTTGCCCAGCACGCGGCACACACAGAGGTCCTCCGAGGTCTCAACCCCTGGACCTCGACGTTGCTCAGCTGGCCCACAGTTGTCTGGAGGCACTCAGTGACCTTGGAGGGAAAATGAGGCACACCCGTGGGGCCTAGGATTCCCCGGACGTGTACTTCCTTTCAAATAAAGCACGTAAGTGACTAAGAACTCCTGGAAACAGCTGCATGGCTCCCTTTCTGCACGGCTACTCAGGGCCTAACCTGGAAGCGAGTTCTCATGTTGAGGTTCCCTTTAGCTCTAGAGCCTGTCATGCGGACCGCCACCGCGGCCACGGAAGCCCCTGGTTTAGGGAGAGCAAACTCATAATTTTCCCCGAAGCCTTCTTCCAGGGCTCACCGGACTGTCGGGCGCCGGGAATGTCATGTAGCTTCAAGGCAGGCATGAATGCCGCCCTCAAAGTGGGAAAGCAGGACTAGTTCCAGCAGGCCCCGTTTTCATGGGCACACTCAGCGTACATCCCTGTGGTTTCTAAGGAGTCCCAAGAGACACCGGTTACCCTGTGTTTCCTTCCCTGAATCAACTCATCGAAGTAGGGAGTCCCGCATCCAGCGAACTGTCTCCACCAAGGAACGCCGTAGCTGCTCCTCTGGGCCTGGGGCTGCCTGCACTGACACAGAAGGAAGAGGACTTGAATTGCAGTAAGAACCCAAGCCGCCGTCCTCTAGGAGGCACGGTGACTTCAGTCAGGAGGTCCTGGATGGAATGCGAAGACGAGGGTTACTCTGAGCGCAGCTCCGAATAGGGCAATGCGTAAGACCTTCGCGCCATGTGGCATGTGCCAGAACGGTGTTCGTGAACGTGTGCGAGTGCTGAGGAAACCAAGCTGCTCCAAAAGAGAGGGCAGTGTGTTTCCCTACGCTCGGCGTGCACAGAGGGGCTCTAAAGGGCTACGGGCCTGGATGTTGCTCAGCAGACCCAGGTGCACCTGGGGATACTCAGTGTTCCTGCCGGGAACAGGGTGCCCCGGCTAGCCTCCCAGGTGTCCAGAAAGCTGTGCTGCCGTTAAAGGTATGCAGAGCAGAGGCCACCGCCTCCTGGAAACTGCACCACGCCTCCGCTTCTGCACGGCAAAGCAGGGCCTTACTTCCAGGCATGGGTTCATGCTGGGTGTGTCGGTAGCGACACAGCGTGCTAAGATGCTGACTCTCTCCTCGAGCAGAGTGACTTCAGGTACGAGGACGGGCCTCGCAGTGTTCCATGCACAGCGTTCTCTCATGGCAGCTCACACAAGGGCCATGACAGAGTCTTCCTGGGCACTTCGTACTCACCAGCCATGTTGTCCTCAGGGTGCTCGAGGGCTCTGGAGGTGAGCCGCTCCTCGAGGAATGCGCAGTGTGTTGTTGCCCAGCACGCGGCACACACAGAGGTCCTCCGAGGTCTCAACCCCTGGACCTCGACGTTGCTCAGCTGGCCCACAGTTGTCTGGAGGCACTCAGTGACCTTGGAGGGAAAATGAGGCACACCCGTGGGGCCTAGGATTCCCCGGACGTGTACTTCCTTTCAAATAAAGCACGTAAGTGACTAAGAACTCCTGGAAACAGCTGCATGGCTCCCTTTCTGCACGGCTACTCAGGGCCTAACCTGGAAGCGAGTTCTCATGTTGAGGTTCCCTTTAGCTCTAGAGCCTGTCATGCGGACCGCCACCGCGGCCACGGAAGCCCCTGGTTTAGGGAGAGCAAACTCATAATTTTCCCCGAAGCCTTCTTCCAGGGCTCACCGGACTGTCGGGCGCCGGGAATGTCATGTAGCTTCAAGGCAGGCATGAATGCCGCCCTCAAAGTGGGAAAGCAGGACTAGTTCCAGCAGGCCCCGTTTTCATGGGCACACTCAGCGTACATCCCTGTGGTTTCTAAGGAGTCCCAAGAGACACCGGTTACCCTGTGTTTCCTTCCCTGAATCAACTCATCGAAGTAGGGAGTCCCGCATCCAGCGAACTGTCTCCACCAAGGAACGCCGTAGCTGCTCCTCTGGGCCTGGGGCTGCCTGCACTGACACAGAAGGAAGAGGACTTGAATTGCAGTAAGAACCCAAGCCGCCGTCCTCTAGGAGGCACGGTGACTTCAGTCAGGAGGTCCTGGATGGAATGCGAAGACGAGGGTTACTCTGAGCGCAGCTCCGAATAGGGCAATGCGTAAGACCTTCGCGCCATGTGGCATGTGCCAGAACGGTGTTCGTGAACGTGTGCGAGTGCTGAGGAAACCAAGCTGCTCCAAAAGAGAGGGCAGTGTGTTTCCCTACGCTCGGCGTGCACAGAGGGGCTCTAAAGGGCTACGGGCCTGGATGTTGCTCAGCAGACCCAGGTGCACCTGGGGATACTCAGTGTTCCTGCCGGGAACAGGGTGCCCCGGCTAGCCTCCCAGGTGTCCAGAAAGCTGTGCTGCCGTTAAAGGTATGCAGAGCAGAGGCCACCGCCTCCTGGAAACTGCACCACGCCTCCGCTTCTGCACGGCAAAGCAGGGCCTTACTTCCAGGCATGGGTTCATGCTGGGTGTGTCGGTAGCGACACAGCGTGCTAAGATGCTGACTCTCTCCTCGAGCAGAGTGACTTCAGGTACGAGGACGGGCCTCGCAGTGTTCCATGCACAGCGTTCTCTCATGGCAGCTCACACAAGGGCCATGACAGAGTCTTCCTGGGCACTTCGTACTCACCAGCCATGTTGTCCTCAGGGTGCTCGAGGGCTCTGGAGGTGAGCCGCTCCTCGAGGAATGCGCAGTGTGTTGTTGCCCAGCACGCGGCACACACAGAGGTCCTCCGAGGTCTCAACCCCTGGACCTCGACGTTGCTCAGCTGGCCCACAGTTGTCTGGAGGCACTCAGTGACCTTGGAGGGAAAATGAGGCACACCCGTGGGGCCTAGGAGTCCCCGGACGTGTACTTCCTTTCAAATAAAGCACGTAAGTGACTAAGAACTCCTGGAAACAGCTGCATGGCTCCCTTTCTGCACGGCTACTCAGGGCCTAACCTGGAAGCGAGTTCTCATGTTGAGGTTCCCTTTAGCTCTAGAGCCTGTCATGCGGACCGCCACCGCGGCCACGGAAGCCCCTGGTTTAGGGAGAGCAAACTCATAATTTTCCCCGAAGCCTTCTTCCAGGGCTCACCGGACTGTCGGGCGCCGGGAATGTCATGTAGCTTCAAGGCAGGCATGAATGCCGCCCTCAAAGTGGGAAAGCAGGACTAGTTCCAGCAGGCCCCGTTTTCATGGGCACACTCAGCGTACATCCCTGTGGTTTCTAAGGAGTCCCAAGAGACACCGGTTACCCTGTGTTTCCTTCCCTGAATCAACTCATCGAAGTAGGGAGTCCCGCATCCAGCGAACTGTCTCCACCAAGGAACGCCGTAGCTGCTCCTCTGGGCCTGGGGCTGCCTGCACTGACACAGAAGGAAGAGGACTTGAATTGCAGTAAGAACCCAAGCCGCCGTCCTCTAGGAGGCACGGTGACTTCAGTCAGGAGGTCCTGGATGGAATGCGAAGACGAGGGTTACTCTGAGCGCAGCTCCGAATAGGGCAATGCGTAAGACCTTCGCGCCATGTGGCATGTGCCAGAACGGTGTTCGTGAACGTGTGCGAGTGCTGAGGAAACCAAGCTGCTCCAAAAGAGAGGGCAGTGTGTTTCCCTACGCTCGGCGTGCACAGAGGGGCTCTAAAGGGCTACGGGCCTGGATGTTGCTCAGCAGACCCAGGTGCACCTGGGGATACTCAGTGTTCCTGCCGGGAACAGGGTGCCCCGGCTAGCCTCCCAGGTGTCCAGAAAGCTGTGCTGCCGTTAAAGGTATGCAGAGCAGAGGCCACCGCCTCCTGGAAACTGCACCACGCCTCCGCTTCTGCACGGCAAAGCAGGGCCTTACTTCCAGGCATGGGTTCATGCTGGGTGTGTCGGTAGCGACACAGCGTGCTAAGATGCTGACTCTCTCCTCGAGCAGAGTGACTTCAGGTACGAGGACGGGCCTCGCAGTGTTCCATGCACAGCGTTCTCTCATGGCAGCTCACACAAGGGCCATGACAGAGTCTTCCTGGGCACTTCGTACTCACCAGCCATGTTGTCCTCAGGGTGCTCGAGGGCTCTGGAGGTGAGCCGCTCCTCGAGGAATGCGCAGTGTGTTGTTGCCCAGCACGCGGCACACACAGAGGTCCTCCGAGGTCTCAACCCCTGGACCTCGACGTTGCTCAGCTGGCCCACAGTTGTCTGGAGGCACTCAGTGACCTTGGAGGGAAAATGAGGCACACCCGTGGGGCCTAGGATTCCCCGGACGTGTACTTCCTTTCAAATAAAGCACGTAAGTGACTAAGAACTCCTGGAAACAGCTGCATGGCTCCCTTTCTGCACGGCTACTCAGGGCCTAACCTGGAAGCGAGTTCTCATGTTGAGGTTCCCTTTAGCTCTAGAGCCTGTCATGCGGACCGCCACCGCGGCCACGGAAGCCCCTGGTTTAGGGAGAGCAAACTCATAATTTTCCCCGAAGCCTTCTTCCAGGGCTCACCGGACTGTCGGGCGCCGGGAATGTCATGTAGCTTCAAGGCAGGCATGAATGCCGCCCTCAAAGTGGGAAAGCAGGACTAGTTCCAGCAGGCCCCGTTTTCATGGGCACACTCAGCGTACATCCCTGTGGTTTCTAAGGAGTCCCAAGAGACACCGGTTACCCTGTGTTTCCTTCCCTGAATCAACTCATCGAAGTAGGGAGTCCCGCATCCAGCGAACTGTCTCCACCAAGGAACGCCGTAGCTGCTCCTCTGGGCCTGGGGCTGCCTGCACTGACACAGAAGGAAGAGGACTTGAATTGCAGTAAGAACCCAAGCCGCCGTCCTCTAGGAGGCACGGTGACTTCAGTCAGGAGGTCCTGGATGGAATGCGAAGACGAGGGTTACTCTGAGCGCAGCTCCGAATAGGGCAATGCGTAAGACCTTCGCGCCATGTGGCATGTGCCAGAACGGTGTTCGTGAACGTGTGCGAGTGCTGAGGAAACCAAGCTGCTCCAAAAGAGAGGGCAGTGTGTTTCCCTACGCTCGGCGTGCACAGAGGGGCTCTAAAGGGCTACGGGCCTGGATGTTGCTCAGCAGACCCAGGTGCACCTGGGGATACTCAGTGTTCCTGCCGGGAACAGGGTGCCCCGGCTAGCCTCCCAGGTGTCCAGAAAGCTGTGCTGCCGTTAAAGGTATGCAGAGCAGAGGCCACCGCCTCCTGGAAACTGCACCACGCCTCCGCTTCTGCACGGCAAAGCAGGGCCTTACTTCCAGGCATGGGTTCATGCTGGGTGTGTCGGTAGCGACACAGCGTGCTAAGATGCTGACTCTCTCCTCGAGCAGAGTGACTTCAGGTACGAGGACGGGCCTCGCAGTGTTCCATGCACAGCGTTCTCTCATGGCAGCTCACACAAGGGCCATGACAGAGTCTTCCTGGGCACTTCGTACTCACCAGCCATGTTGTCCTCAGGGTGCTCGAGGGCTCTGGAGGTGAGCCGCTCCTCGAGGAATGCGCAGTGTGTTGTTGCCCAGCACGCGGCACACACAGAGGTCCTCCGAGGTCTCAACCCCTGGACCTCGACGTTGCTCAGCTGGCCCACAGTTGTCTGGAGGCACTCAGTGACCTTGGAGGGAAAATGAGGCACACCCGTGGGGCCTAGGATTCCCCGGACGTGTACTTCCTTTCAAATAAAGCACGTAAGTGACTAAGAACTCCTGGAAACAGCTGCATGGCTCCCTTTCTGCACGGCTACTCAGGGCCTAACCTGGAAGCGAGTTCTCATGTTGAGGTTCCCTTTAGCTCTAGAGCCTGTCATGCGGACCGCCACCGCGGCCACGGAAGCCCCTGGTTTAGGGAGAGCAAACTCATAATTTTCCCCGAAGCCTTCTTCCAGGGCTCACCGGACTGTCGGGCGCCGGGAATGTCATGTAGCTTCAAGGCAGGCATGAATGCCGCCCTCAAAGTGGGAAAGCAGGACTAGTTCCAGCAGGCCCCGTTTTCATGGGCACACTCAGCGTACATCCCTGTGGTTTCTAAGGAGTCCCAAGAGACACCGGTTACCCTGTGTTTCCTTCCCTGAATCAACTCATCGAAGTAGGGAGTCCCGCATCCAGCGAACTGTCTCCACCAAGGAACGCCGTAGCTGCTCCTCTGGGCCTGGGGCTGCCTGCACTGACACAGAAGGAAGAGGACTTGAATTGCAGTAAGAACCCAAGCCGCCGTCCTCTAGGAGGCACGGTGACTTCAGTCAGGAGGTCCTGGATGGAATGCGAAGACGAGGGTTACTCTGAGCGCAGCTCCGAATAGGGCAATGCGTAAGACCTTCGCGCCATGTGGCATGTGCCAGAACGGTGTTCGTGAACGTGTGCGAGTGCTGAGGAAACCAAGCTGCTCCAAAAGAGAGGGCAGTGTGTTTCCCTACGCTCGGCGTGCACAGAGGGGCTCTAAAGGGCTACGGGCCTGGATGTTGCTCAGCAGACCCAGGTGCACCTGGGGATACTCAGTGTTCCTGCCGGGAACAGGGTGCCCCGGCTAGCCTCCCAGGTGTCCAGAAAGCTGTGCTGCCGTTAAAGGTATGCAGAGCAGAGGCCACCGCCTCCTGGAAACTGCACCACGCCTCCGCTTCTGCACGGCAAAGCAGGGCCTTACTTCCAGGCATGGGTTCATGCTGGGTGTGTCGGTAGCGACACAGCGTGCTAAGATGCTGACTCTCTCCTCGAGCAGAGTGACTTCAGGTACGAGGACGGGCCTCGCAGTGTTCCATGCACAGCGTTCTCTCATGGCAGCTCACACAAGGGCCATGACAGAGTCTTCCTGGGCACTTCGTACTCACCAGCCATGTTGTCCTCAGGGTGCTCGAGGGCTCTGGAGGTGAGCCGCTCCTCGAGGAATGCGCAGTGTGTTGTTGCCCAGCACGCGGCACACACAGAGGTCCTCCGAGGTCTCAACCCCTGGACCTCGACGTTGCTCAGCTGGCCCACAGTTGTCTGGAGGCACTCAGTGACCTTGGAGGGAAAATGAGGCACACCCGTGGGGCCTAGGATTCCCCGGACGTGTACTTCCTTTCAAATAAAGCACGTAAGTGACTAAGAACTCCTGGAAACAGCTGCATGGCTCCCTTTCTGCACGGCTACTCAGGGCCTAACCTGGAAGCGAGTTCTCATGTTGAGGTTCCCTTTAGCTCTAGAGCCTGTCATGCGGACCGCCACCGCGGCCACGGAAGCCCCTGGTTTAGGGAGAGCAAACTCATAATTTTCCCCGAAGCCTTCTTCCAGGGCTCACCGGACTGTCGGGCGCCGGGAATGTCATGTAGCTTCAAGGCAGGCATGAATGCCGCCCTCAAAGTGGGAAAGCAGGACTAGTTCCAGCAGGCCCCGTTTTCATGGGCACACTCAGCGTACATCCCTGTGGTTTCTAAGGAGTCCCAAGAGACACCGGTTACCCTGTGTTTCCTTCCCTGAATCAACTCATCGAAGTAGGGAGTCCCGCATCCAGCGAACTGTCTCCACCAAGGAACGCCGTAGCTGCTCCTCTGGGCCTGGGGCTGCCTGCACTGACACAGAAGGAAGAGGACTTGAATTGCAGTAAGAACCCAAGCCGCCGTCCTCTAGGAGGCACGGTGACTTCAGTCAGGAGGTCCTGGATGGAATGCGAAGACGAGGGTTACTCTGAGCGCAGCTCCGAATAGGGCAATGCGTAAGACCTTCGCGCCATGTGGCATGTGCCAGAACGGTGTTCGTGAACGTGTGCGAGTGCTGAGGAAACCAAGCTGCTCCAAAAGAGAGGGCAGTGTGTTTCCCTACGCTCGGCGTGCACAGAGGGGCTCTAAAGGGCTACGGGCCTGGATGTTGCTCAGCAGACCCAGGTGCACCTGGGGATACTCAGTGTTCCTGCCGGGAACAGGGTGCCCCGGCTAGCCTCCCAGGTGTCCAGAAAGCTGTGCTGCCGTTAAAGGTATGCAGAGCAGAGGCCACCGCCTCCTGGAAACTGCACCACGCCTCCGCTTCTGCACGGCAAAGCAGGGCCTTACTTCCAGGCATGGGTTCATGCTGGGTGTGTCGGTAGCGACACAGCGTGCTAAGATGCTGACTCTCTCCTCGAGCAGAGTGACTTCAGGTACGAGGACGGGCCTCGCAGTGTTCCATGCACAGCGTTCTCTCATGGCAGCTCACACAAGGGCCATGACAGAGTCTTCCTGGGCACTTCGTACTCACCAGCCATGTTGTCCTCAGGGTGCTCGAGGGCTCTGGAGGTGAGCCGCTCCTCGAGGAATGCGCAGTGTGTTGTTGCCCAGCACGCGGCACACACAGAGGTCCTCCGAGGTCTCAACCCCTGGACCTCGACGTTGCTCAGCTGGCCCACAGTTGTCTGGAGGCACTCAGTGACCTTGGAGGGAAAATGAGGCACACCCGTGGGGCCTAGGATTCCCCGGACGTGTACTTCCTTTCAAATAAAGCACGTAAGTGACTAAGAACTCCTGGAAACAGCTGCATGGCTCCCTTTCTGCACGGCTACTCAGGGCCTAACCTGGAAGCGAGTTCTCATGTTGAGGTTCCCTTTAGCTCTAGAGCCTGTCATGCGGACCGCCACCGCGGCCACGGAAGCCCCTGGTTTAGGGAGAGCAAACTCATAATTTTCCCCGAAGCCTTCTTCCAGGGCTCACCGGACTGTCGGGCGCCGGGAATGTCATGTAGCTTCAAGGCAGGCATGAATGCCGCCCTCAAAGTGGGAAAGCAGGACTAGTTCCAGCAGGCCCCGTTTTCATGGGCACACTCAGCGTACATCCCTGTGGTTTCTAAGGAGTCCCAAGAGACACCGGTTACCCTGTGTTTCCTTCCCTGAATCAACTCATCGAAGTAGGGAGTCCCGCATCCAGCGAACTGTCTCCACCAAGGAACGCCGTAGCTGCTCCTCTGGGCCTGGGGCTGCCTGCACTGACACAGAAGGAAGAGGACTTGAATTGCAGTAAGAACCCAAGCCGCCGTCCTCTAGGAGGCACGGTGACTTCAGTCAGGAGGTCCTGGATGGAATGCGAAGACGAGGGTTACTCTGAGCGCAGCTCCGAATAGGGCAATGCGTAAGACCTTCGCGCCATGTGGCATGTGCCAGAACGGTGTTCGTGAACGTGTGCGAGTGCTGAGGAAACCAAGCTGCTCCAAAAGAGAGGGCAGTGTGTTTCCCTACGCTCGGCGTGCACAGAGGGGCTCTAAAGGGCTACGGGCCTGGATGTTGCTCAGCAGACCCAGGTGCACCTGGGGATACTCAGTGTTCCTGCCGGGAACAGGGTGCCCCGGCTAGCCTCCCAGGTGTCCAGAAAGCTGTGCTGCCGTTAAAGGTATGCAGAGCAGAGGCCACCGCCTCCTGGAAACTGCACCACGCCTCCGCTTCTGCACGGCAAAGCAGGGCCTTACTTCCAGGCATGGGTTCATGCTGGGTGTGTCGGTAGCGACACAGCGTGCTAAGATGCTGACTCTCTCCTCGAGCAGAGTGACTTCAGGTACGAGGACGGGCCTCGCAGTGTTCCATGCACAGCGTTCTCTCATGGCAGCTCACACAAGGGCCATGACAGAGTCTTCCTGGGCACTTCGTACTCACCAGCCATGTTGTCCTCAGGGTGCTCGAGGGCTCTGGAGGTGAGCCGCTCCTCGAGGAATGCGCAGTGTGTTGTTGCCCAGCACGCGGCACACACAGAGGTCCTCCGAGGTCTCAACCCCTGGACCTCGACGTTGCTCAGCTGGCCCACAGTTGTCTGGAGGCACTCAGTGACCTTGGAGGGAAAATGAGGCACACCCGTGGGGCCTAGGATTCCCCGGACGTGTACTTCCTTTCAAATAAAGCACGTAAGTGACTAAGAACTCCTGGAAACAGCTGCATGGCTCCCTTTCTGCACGGCTACTCAGGGCCTAACCTGGAAGCGAGTTCTCATGTTGAGGTTCCCTTTAGCTCTAGAGCCTGTCATGCGGACCGCCACCGCGGCCACGGAAGCCCCTGGTTTAGGGAGAGCAAACTCATAATTTTCCCCGAAGCCTTCTTCCAGGGCTCACCGGACTGTCGGGCGCCGGGAATGTCATGTAGCTTCAAGGCAGGCATGAATGCCGCCCTCAAAGTGGGAAAGCAGGACTAGTTCCAGCAGGCCCCGTTTTCATGGGCACACTCAGCGTACATCCCTGTGGTTTCTAAGGAGTCCCAAGAGACACCGGTTACCCTGTGTTTCCTTCCCTGAATCAACTCATCGAAGTAGGGAGTCCCGCATCCAGCGAACTGTCTCCACCAAGGAACGCCGTAGCTGCTCCTCTGGGCCTGGGGCTGCCTGCACTGACACAGAAGGAAGAGGACTTGAATTGCAGTAAGAACCCAAGCCGCCGTCCTCTAGGAGGCACGGTGACTTCAGTCAGGAGGTCCTGGATGGAATGCGAAGACGAGGGTTACTCTGAGCGCAGCTCCGAATAGGGCAATGCGTAAGACCTTCGCGCCATGTGGCATGTGCCAGAACGGTGTTCGTGAACGTGTGCGAGTGCTGAGGAAACCAAGCTGCTCCAAAAGAGAGGGCAGTGTGTTTCCCTACGCTCGGCGTGCACAGAGGGGCTCTAAAGGGCTACGGGCCTGGATGTTGCTCAGCAGACCCAGGTGCACCTGGGGATACTCAGTGTTCCTGCCGGGAACAGGGTGCCCCGGCTAGCCTCCCAGGTGTCCAGAAAGCTGTGCTGCCGTTAAAGGTATGCAGAGCAGAGGCCACCGCCTCCTGGAAACTGCACCACGCCTCCGCTTCTGCACGGCAAAGCAGGGCCTTACTTCCAGGCATGGGTTCATGCTGGGTGTGTCGGTAGCGACACAGCGTGCTAAGATGCTGACTCTCTCCTCGAGCAGAGTGACTTCAGGTACGAGGACGGGCCTCGCAGTGTTCCATGCACAGCGTTCTCTCATGGCAGCTCACACAAGGGCCATGACAGAGTCTTCCTGGGCACTTCGTACTCACCAGCCATGTTGTCCTCAGGGTGCTCGAGGGCTCTGGAGGTGAGCCGCTCCTCGAGGAATGCGCAGTGTGTTGTTGCCCAGCACGCGGCACACACAGAGGTCCTCCGAGGTCTCAACCCCTGGACCTCGACGTTGCTCAGCTGGCCCACAGTTGTCTGGAGGCACTCAGTGACCTTGGAGGGAAAATGAGGCACACCCGTGGGGCCTAGGATTCCCCGGACGTGTACTTCCTTTCAAATAAAGCACGTAAGTGACTAAGAACTCCTGGAAACAGCTGCATGGCTCCCTTTCTGCACGGCTACTCAGGGCCTAACCTGGAAGCGAGTTCTCATGTTGAGGTTCCCTTTAGCTCTAGAGCCTGTCATGCGGACCGCCACCGCGGCCACGGAAGCCCCTGGTTTAGGGAGAGCAAACTCATAATTTTCCCCGAAGCCTTCTTCCAGGGCTCACCGGACTGTCGGGCGCCGGGAATGTCATGTAGCTTCAAGGCAGGCATGAATGCCGCCCTCAAAGTGGGAAAGCAGGACTAGTTCCAGCAGGCCCCGTTTTCATGGGCACACTCAGCGTACATCCCTGTGGTTTCTAAGGAGTCCCAAGAGACACCGGTTACCCTGTGTTTCCTTCCCTGAATCAACTCATCGAAGTAGGGAGTCCCGCATCCAGCGAACTGT
>NW_028138670.1:0-70978 GCF_964270905.1 Leucopleurus acutus | reverse complement strand
TGCAGTGTTGCGGCCAGCTCACAAGAAAGCGAGTTGAAGAAAGGAGCTCAGGGGCACTGTAATTCACAAACCTGCAGAGTTATAAATGACAGCTATCGTCCAAAAATATACTGAAGTAAGGCTGCCAAGAGGACTTGAAAGCGGGGCAGAATTGCAGGAAACCGATTTCAGGAGGTACACTGGAATTGCATTTAAAGCATAGGAAAAGAGGCAGAACGTCCACAATGATGCACTTGGCCAAAAAGAGCATATGCGTTTTTTCCTGAATATATTCAGGAAAAAACGCATACGCCCTTTTTGGCCAACCAAGCAAGCTTGCAAAGGAAATCTGCACTACAATGAAGTCTCAATTCCCCCAGGTCAAAAAGGTCATCTGAAAAAAGTGTAAAATCCAGAAAGGCAGGACAGGCCATGGAGAACTGGGAGCCTTGATATGCTGATGGGCGGGATGTAAATTGCCAACAGCCACTTGGGAGAGGTGTATGGTGTTTCCTGAAACATCTAAATAACAAAGCAACAGAGCCTAGGGCACTTCCACTTATGGTCCTATAGCTTAGGGAAATTAAAATGAAAAAGACACAGCCACCCCAAAGTTTGGGACGGCTCTGTTTACAAGAACCTCATTTATGGTACAAGTTCAATATCGCAGAAAGTGAAAAATGGATAAAGAAGTTGTGGTACTTACGTACAATGCAATATCACTCAGCAATTAAATGTATGTCATCAGGCCCATAGCAGCATAATGAGTGGATTCAGGTATGATGATTCTAACTGAAATAAGTCACACAGAAAAAGAAACATCATAAGATATCACTAATACACGGAATGTAAACTTGGCTACACAGGAACTGGATTACAAAACAGAACAGGGTCTCAAATTTAGAAAACCAACTTATGCTTGCTTAAGGGGAAAGGTGAGTTGGGGTGCTGCATAAAACCAGAGATTGGAATGAGCACAGATAAAGTTCCTTAAGCCAAATATGGAATAGACAAGAACTACTCCTTGCTCAACGAAATGGACTCAACACCCCATATTAAACGCCTAAGAATGTACCTGACTAGTAAGTATCTTAAAACCTATGGATTGCTATGTCTCTGAAAGAAAATCAAGCGTGTGTACAGGGGCATAAACGCAGCAGTGATAGGATTGGAGAGGTTCGGTGAGCAAATGAAGACCCTTTGAAGTCATATTGCATGGTACCCATTCCACGGGTCTCAACTCTCCAGGTTTAAGGGATTCTTCCTTCAGCTAAAACATGCACGTGGAACCCAGAGTATGATCAACCGTGTGATCGGGAGACGTGTTCCAATATGTCTCAGTTCTCGTCCCCTGGTACTCGGGTGCAACATTCCAGACGCTTTACTAACACTCTCCCGACTTGGAGAGTCAGTGCCTTTAACCTTCTGTTTGGCCCATTTGCAATTTCTGCGGAAGATGAACAGGAATAGGGAGAACCAATGAGAGACTATGTGGAGGTGTCTGGAAGGGCAAATTTAACTCTCATTCCCCACCAGGAAGAGGAATTAACCAAAGGCTCAGCGTGCCGTGCCGGAACCAGATTAGGGCCTGAAGCAATACTGCGGTGTTGCGGCCAGCTCACAAGAAAGCGAGTTGAAGAAAGGAGCTCAGGGGCACTGTAATTCACAAACCTGCAGAGTTATAAATGACAGCTATCATCCAAAAATATACTGAAGTAAGGCTGCCAAGAGGACTTGAAAGCGGGGCAGAATTGCAGGAAACCGATTTCAGGAGGTAGACTGGAATTGCATTTAAAGCATAGGAAAAGAGGCAGAACGTCCACAATGATGCACTTGGCCAAAAAGGGCGTATGCGTTTTTTCCTGAATATATTCAGGAAAAAACGCATACGCCCTTTTTGGTCAACCAAGCAAGCTTGCAAAGGAAATCTGCACTACAATGAAGGCTCACTTCCCCCGCTCAAAAGGGCCACCTGAAAAAAGTGTAAAATCCAGACAGGCAGGACAGGCCATGGAGAACTGGGAGCCTTGTTATGCTGATGGTCGGTATGTAAATTGCCAACAGCCACTTGGGAGAAGTGTATGGTGTGTCCTTAAACATCTAAAAAACAAAGCAACAGAGCCTAGGGCACTTCCACTTATGGTCCTATAGCTTAGGGAAATTCAAATCAAAAAGACACAGCCACCCCAAAGTTTGGGACGGCTCTGTTTACAAGAACCTCGTTTACTGTACAAGTTCAATAGCGCAGAAAGTGAAATATGGATAAAGAAGTTGTGGTAGTTACGTACAATGCAATATCACTCAGCAATGAAATCTATGTCATCAGGCCCGTAGCAGCATAATGAGTGGATTCAGGTATGATGATTCTAACTGAAATAAGTCACACAGAAAAAGAAACATCAGAAGATATCACCAATACACAAAATGTAAACTTGGCTACACAGGAACTGGATTACAAAACAGAACAGGGTCTCAAATTTAGAAAACCAACTTATGCTTGCTTAAGCGAAAAGGTGAGTTGGGGTGCTGCATCAAACCAGAGATTGAAATGAGCACAGATAACGTTCCTTAAGCCAAATATGGAATAGACAAGAGCTACTCCTTGCTCAACGAAATGGACTCAACACCCCATATTAAATGCCTAAGAATGTAACTGACTAGTAAGTATCTTAAAACCTATGGATTGCTATGTCTCTGAAAGAAAATCAAGCGTGTGTACAGGGGCATAAACGCAGCAGTGATAGGATTGGAGAGGTTTGGTGAGCAAATGAAGACCCTTTGAAGTCATATTGCATGGTACCCATTCCACGGGTCTCAACTCTCCAGGTTTAAGGGATTCTTCCTTCAGTTAAAACATGCACGTGGAACCCAGAGTATGATCAACCGTGTGATCGGGAGACGTGTTCCAATATGTCTCAGTTCTCGTCCCCTGGTACTCGGCTGCAACATTCCAGACGCTTTACTAACACTCTCCCGACTTGGAGAGTCAGTGCCTTTAACCTCCTGTTTGGCCCAGTTTGCAATTTCTGCGGAAGATGAACAGGAGTACGGAGAGCCAAAGAGAGACTAGCTGGAGGTGTCTGGACGGGCAAATTTAACTCTCATTTCCCACCAGGAAGAGGAATTAACCAAAGGCTCAGCGTGCCGTGCCGGAACCAGATTAGGGCCTGAAGCAATCCTGCGGTGTAGCGGCCAGCTCACAAGAAAGCGAGTTGAAGAAAGGAGCTCAGGGGCACTGTAATTCACAAACCTGCAGAGTTATAAATGACAGCTATCGTCCAAAAATATACTGAAGTAAGGCTGCCAAGAGGACCTGAAAGCGGGGCAGAATTGCAGGAAACCGATTTCAGGAGGTAGACTGGAATTGCATTTAAAGCATAGGAAAAGAGGCAGAACGTCCACAATGATGCACTTGGCCAAAAAGGGCGTATGCGTTTTTTCCTGAATATATTCAGGAAAACACGCATACGCCCTTTTTGGCCAACCAAGCAAGCTTGCAAAGGAAATCTGCACTACAATGAAGTCTCACTTCCCCCGGTCAAAAGGGCCATCTGAAAAAAGTGTAAAATCCAGAAAGGCAGGACAGGCCATGGAGAACTGGGAGCCTTGTTATGCTGATGGGCGGGACGTAAATTGCCAACAGCCACTCGGGAGAGGTGTATGGTGTTTCCTGAAACATCTAAAAAACAAGCAACAGAGCCTAGGGCACTTCCACTTATGGTGCTGTAGCTTAGGGAAAGTAAAATCAAAAAGACACAACCACCCCAAAGTTTGGGACAGCTCTCTTAACAGGAACCTCATTTACGGTACAAGTTCAATATCGCAGAAAGTGAAAAATGGATAAAGAAGTTGTGGTACTTACGTACAATGCAATATCACTCAGCAATGAAATCTATGTCATCAAGCCCGTAGCAGCATAATGAGTGGGTTCAGGTCTGATGATTCTAACTGAAATAAGTCACACAGAAAAAGAAACATCATAAGATATCACTAATACACGGAATGTGAACTTGGCTACACATGAACTGAATTATAAAACAGAACAGGGTCTCAAGTTTAGAAAAGCAACTTATGCTTTTTTAAGGGGGAAGGTGAGTTGGGGTGCTGCATAAAACCAGAGTTTGACATTAGCACAGATACTGTTCCATAAGCCAAATGTGTAATAGACAAGACCTACCCCTTGCTCAACAAAATGGACTCAACAATGAGGTATCACCTCACACCTGATAGAATGGGCATCATCAGTAAATCTACAAACAATAAATGCTGGAAAGGGTGTGGAGAAAAGGAACCCTCTTCCACTATTGTTGGGAATATAAATTGTTACATTCACTATGGAGAACAATATGGAGTTTCTTAAGAAACTAACAATAGAATTACCATATGATACAGCAATCCCAGTACTGGACATATACCCAGACAAAACCATAAATCAAAAAGAGACATTCACCGCAATGTTCATTGCATCACTATTTACAATATCGAGGTAATGGAAGCAACCTAAATGCCCACAGACAGACGAATGCATAAAGCTGTGGTACGTATATAAAATGGAATATTACTAAGCCATGAAAAGGAATGAAATTGGGTCATTTGTAGAGACGTCGATGGATCTAGAGACTGTCATACAGAGTGAAGTAAGTCAGAAAGAGAAAAACAAATCTTGTATATTCATGCATATATGTGGAACCTAGAAAAACCGTACAGATTAACCATTTTGCAAGGCATAAATAGAGCAACAGATGTAGACAACAAATGTATGGACAACAAGGGGGGAAAGCTGTTGGGGGGGTGGTGGTGGGAGGAGTTGAGAGACTGGGATTGGCATGTATACATTTATATGTATAAAATAGATAACCAATAAGAACCTGCTGTATAAAAATATAAAATAAAATTCACAATTGAAAAGAAATAAAATTTAAAAAATAAAACAGAAAAAACAATTATTCCCTTCACATACATGTATTTATATGAATAAATTATTTCCATGCTTCTATCTGTAAATACAAAAAAGAGGAATAAAATCTACCTTGAACCAAAAACGAAAAAGAGAAAAAAAACACAGAACCCACCAGTTCCACAGAGGAAAACCGTATCAGGGCACTTGCTCCAGTTGTAAACAATTCTGAAGTTGGTCAGTGGTGGGGAATCATCTCCCATTCAGCCAGCAGCCCCCACGCAACAAGCGTCCTCATTGCAAAGCTGGGGCACCGTGCCGAGGCATCTGTGAGTAAACGTGAGCTGAGCCCCAGGCCAGTTGCTGCTGAACTATTCCCACCCGTCCCAGGTAAAACACCTGAATATATACAAGGACTTGAAAGCCTAGAGGAAGGGCCATAGAGCCACACGAGTGACAGCATGCCGGCCGACTTGGTGCCTGCAGGCCAGCCAGGATGGTCCTGGCCCCGGGTGCTCTTCTGGAAGATTTCCATTTCCCTGCCTGAGATACCCGTCCTGTCCCTGCCCCCACTGCTTTTTTCCTTCCTCACCTCTGCCCAGGGAGAAATTCCAGCAGCAGGTATGGGTGACACATCCTCTTCTTCAGCAGGTGGCAGCCTGGCACCTGCTGCAGAAAGTCCAGCAGAGCCCCACTCACACTGGGCCACCCACAAAGCCGTGGCCTCTCACTCCCTCCCACCAGCCCAGCCCCGAGACTGCTGACAGGGCAGAGAAAATGGCGTCAGGCACGGCTGCAGGGGCTCTTGCTGCCTGGAGTGGTATTTATATTGATCTCAACCCAGGCACACCTGGGGAGGGCTGGCCGGCACGGTTAGGCTGCCCAGCTCAGCCAATCATCACCCCTCAGGGGCTCACAGTTGCAGAAAATGGAAATTGCTGAACCGGCCAGGTCCAAGGAACAGGTGTGGGCTCCTGAGAGTCAGGATAGACAAGGGGCTGCAGCTTTGGCTTGTTTTCTAATCATTTTATCTGGCCCATGAGTGGGAGACAACTTCAAGAAAACCCTCTCCTAATGAGAGGAACCCAGGAGTCAGGGAGAGGAGGGGTGGGTGGTGGTTGGAGACAGAGGCCTGGTGCCCCGGGTGCAGTGGAAGTCTCTGGAAGACCAGGTGGAGGGAGGCCGCACAGATTGATGCCCAGGGTCACAGACCTGTCGCAGCTGCTGTTTGTTAGTTCAAGTCCTGCTCTGAGGTGCTCTGTGTCAGCTCTGAGCGACAGGTGAGCTGGGGGTGCTCTGCAATGAGGGCTATGTGCACGGTTCCTGTGTGCCCAGCCCTGCCACAGTACCTGCAAGGGTAGCTCTGTATCCTGGGAGGGGCCTGACCACGAGAGCCCCGTGGGCTGGGGTGGGGGTGGGGTACCTGCCCAGGTGAGCTCCATATTCTGGGATTGGTCTGACCACGAGAGCCCCATGGGCTGCTGGGGACCTGGTAAAGGATGTCAGGACAGTCAGTGAAGCCACCGAGGATATACCTCCAGTTGCTCCTAATTCCTACACCCTGCTGGTCATTCTACCAACCACCAGGACATGGTATTCTGTATTAGTCTTCAATGATGCCTTCTTTTGTATTCCATTAGTCCCAGAGTCACAAGAAATTTTGGCTTGTGAGTGGCAGGACTCAACATACAACTAAAACAATACTTCCGGGCCGTCTTGCCCCAAGGGTGCAAAAATTCCCACACCATTTTTGGGGAAACCTTAGCTAAAGACCTAAAAGTTCTACCTCTGGAAAAGGAAACCCTCCTTCAGTACGCAGACGACATTCTGATCGCCAGCCCTACTAAGGAGGCCTCTGAACTACCAAGCCAATAAAGGATAGAAGTTGTCCAAGAAAAAGCTCAAATATCACAGACTGCGGTGACCTGCCTGGGCTTCATTCTCACAGAAGGTCAGAGAAGCCCATCCCAGGAAAGGGAAGAAACCATTTTTGGCCTTACTCCTTTCTAAAACTAGAAGACAGCTTAGGGGTTCCTGGGGAGGCCAGGGTTTGCTGCTTCTGGATCCCTAACTGCAGTCTACTAGCTGGGCCATTATATGAAACACTGAAAGGAAAAGATGATGATCCTTTTGAATAGAATCCAGAAGTGGCCTTTCAAGAATGGAAAGAGCAGTCAATTCAGACCCTTGCCCTGGAACTCCCTAATTTAGCTAAACCCTTTGACCTTTACATTCCTGGTGAAAGGTGAATCGCCATTGGAGAATTAGTGCAAAAACTGGGACCACTTGAAATGGAACAATGCAAGAATGCCATCCAGGTAGGATAAACTACGGTCACCAAGGGGCTTGGCCCACTGCCGCATCTGGCCAAGATACTGGCAGTATCTAAAAACCTGGAAATCAGCAGCCCAAAAGGCCACCTCCCTCCTAAGGGAAAAGGACCCCACGTGGTGATCCTAACCACCAACCATGCCCTGAAGTTGCAGGGTTTGCTCCGTGGGCACACCAACCTCGAGTGAGGAGGCCCTCCAACTCCAACATCCAGAGAGATAACCGGGGGCAACAGGACACCATGACGACTCGTGTGAACATCACTTGACCTGGAGTTTCTCTCATAAAACAACAAGAGTGTGTCCCAAAAGAGTAGACTACTGCTTGCAGGACTTACTGCACCCAGAGGGGAGCTAATAATCTTGGCGGGGGAACCGTATATCACACTGTCACCATAGAAAAGCCTACAGACACCGTGATGATGGTGGCCAATAAGACTGGCTGGACTCCTGTTTACTTCAAAAGGCTGTTGACTCAGTGGCCATCATGGTCCTTGATCACCACTGACCCTGGACTGTCTGGGAGTTGAGCGGGCAGGGCTCTGACACCTGGTGCTGTTTGTACGTTAATTCAGGGGCCTAATTGAAGAAAGCGCAGACTACTGGTCAGAGCATCTAGGCTGGCAGAAACGGTCAGCCTAAGGTGGCCGAACAAATGTGGGGCGGGGTGAAACCGGCCCCCACAGCGTCTCTGCACATCTCTTTCCTGGACCCTTAAAGGTCATTAGAATCTATAACGCTTCCAATGCTGGTGCTCAGGTGGACGAGCAGGGAGGCAGGGGGCCTGGGGACAATCAACGTCACCTGGAGGCTGCTGGGGAGAAGCTCTGACCCTCGCCCCTTGGTATGAGGGCTCCCAACTCAGCACTCAGCAGTTACAGAAGAAGGGTCTGCACCCTCAGCACTCCAAGAATGAGGAACGGGACAAAAGGCAGAGGAGGGGTTTGTCCCCAGCAAAGCCCATTAAAAATCCCTGGGAGATAAAAATAGAATCTGGGCAATAAAGTCAAGTCTAACCTTTTTTATCCTTTGTGCTTTGTCTAATTTCATGTGCTCCTAGGGTCCCGCATGCAGAGGTTCCACACCCGGCACTTCAGACCAGATTTCCTAGTGCAGAATGGCTGGGTCGACACCTCAGCTCCTGGGGCCCAGTGCAGACTCCGCGATATAGAGCCTGAGCTGCAGCCAACCCGGCCCTCGAGAGCTCCGCCCCCTCCCTCCCACTGACTCTGACAGGATCTCTACACAGCAGCCCAGCCCACAGCCCACGGGGTAGTGCATGCTCTCACCTCTCCATTCTCTGATCAAAATATAAAGTTTCCTTTGCTTGTGAACCAAACTCAGTCTCGATCTGTTGGCCCCAATGACACTGCGCAGGGGGACACTTGTTGAGGTCCACTCTGGAGGATCAGTAACAGAAATTGAGACTATTGTAACCTCAATGAACAGATGTGTGAGCCAAACTGTAGTTAACATAGAACAGTGTATAAGGCTCGGGTAAAATAAGATGTTTCTAACGCTTCCATTGGATATTTCCATCACTTTATTATAAGCAAGTTCAGTGAAAAGGTTTGTCTTATTTGTCAGGTCAATATTAGAGAAACGAAGTGATTTCTTTCCAAGGATGTACATCTAATAATCTTGGTTAAAGCTTCAATCTTGTTTTAAATGCTTTTCCATTGAAAATGATACCTCTCTTTCAGCTCCCCCATTTCTGAGAAGTATAAAATCTTATAATTTATTATTACCAAAGGGGAAAGGTCGGAGGAGGGTTAAATTAACAGTTTGGGATTAACACATACACACTGCTATGTATAAAATAGATCATCAACAAGGAACTACTGTATAGCACAGGGAACTACACTCAACATTTTGCAATAACCTATAAGGGGAAATAATCTGAAAAAGAATAGATATTTTTATTGACATCATCTATCAATGACAGTTAAAGTGTAACCTAAGGGAAGCTGGTGGTGAGTGCTTCTGACCCTGAAGACTTCAATCATCTAAAGTTTGGACTCTGCCTACTTCCCAAGGCCCTTAATGAACATATGTGTAGCCGTAGCTTAAAAAATTCCCCAGTTTGGGTTTCGGGGAGACACTGATTTTGAAAAAGCCCTGGTGTTCTCCTTACATGAATGGGACTCTTCCTACTGCTAAAACATGTCTGTCACACCCAGAGGATGGTATACCGTCTGATCGGGAAGAGTTTGGAAAAGGCATCTCATCTCCTCATCTCCTGGTGCTCGGGTTCACCCATCCAGCGTCTTTACTAACAGTCTCCCCACTTGGAGATGGCAGCACTGTCAACATCCTGTTGCGTACAGTTTGGAATTTGTCCAGAGGATGAAGCGGAAGGATGAGGAACAATGAGAGACAAGTCCTAGGTGTTCAGACAGGCACATGTCACTCTAATTTCCAATCAGGAAGACGAATTGACCAAAGGCTAGGGTTGCCCATGGAAACAGTATAGGGCTTGAGGAAATCCCGCTGCTTTGTGGCCAGTTCCCATAAACACAAGTTGAACAATGGAACTCAGGGGCAGTAAAATTCACAAAACTGCAGAGTTGAAAATATCCATCACTGAAAAATGTCTTGAGGAAAGTCAGAGAAAAGGACTTGTAAGCAAGGGAGAATGGCAGGAAAGGGATTTGAGGAGGTAGAAAGGACTCACCATTAAGCACAAGAAAAGGAGCTGAACATTGCCAACATTGCAGTTGGCCAAAAAGGGTGTATGCGTTTTTTTCTGTATATATTCAAGAAAAGGGCATACACTTTTTTAGCCAACCAAACAGGTGGGCACTGGAAGTCAATACTACAAAAGATATCACTTCGCATCAGTCAGAAGAGCCATCCTCATAAAGCGTAAACAACAGAAATGCAGGACAGGGCAAGGAGAAGAGGGAGCCCTGTGAGACTTATAGTGGAAATATATATTGCCAACGGCCATTCTGGAGAAGTGTATTGTGTTTACTAAAGCATCTAAAAAATGAGCTACAGAGCATAGGGCACTTGCACTCATGGGCGTATATCTTGGGAAAAACAAAAATCGAGAGGACACAGGCACCCCAATGTTTACCCCCTCTCTGTTTAAAAGATCCTCAACTAGGATATAACTTAAATGTCCCTGGAGAGAAAAAATGGATAGAGATGTGGTACTTAGGTAGAGTGGAATATTATTCAGCCTGGAAATCAATGAAATATGGCCAGTTGTAACAACTCCGGAGGAGTTACGTATGATCATTCTAAGTGACATAATTCAAAAAGATAAAGACACATATCATAAGATATCACTTAAAGGTGGAATCCAAAATGGCTACACATGAAATAAATTACAAAACAAAAACATAGTCAAATATGTAGAAAACACGCATAAGGCTGCTAAACGGGAAAGGTGGGGAGGGGTGAGGCATCATCCAGGAGGTTGAAATTAGCAAAGATACCATTCCAAATACCAAACTGATAATCAACAAGGCCTACACAGTAGCTAAAAGAACTGCACTCAGCACACTCAAGTCACCGGAAAAGAATATATACGACTGGTAAGAATCTGAAAAAGAATTTACTGATGTCTCTCTGTACGTGAATCAAGTGGATGTACAGCAGCAAGAAACAGAGCTTTGAAAATCAGCTGTAACCAATATAGTAATAAATTGAAAAAAATAAACGACAGAGAGACAGAGAAAACCTCTTACAACTTTTCCTCAGGGCCGGTGATGCAACATGGATTGAACACATCTAGACCCACAGCAGGATGAGACATAAGGCTGGAAACTGTTTGCACTAAGAGAAATGTGAGGTTGGGTGAGGAAATGCACACCCTTTAAAGTAATACTACCTGGTACCCATTCAATGGGTCCCAAATCTGCAGGTTCAAAGGATCTTCCTACAGCTAAAACATGCATGGAAAACCCACAGGACTGTACACCATGTGATCGGGAGATGTGTCTAAAATGCAGCTCATTTATCCTCTCCTGGTGCTCCTGTTCACCATTCCAGCCACGTTACTTAGAATCTCCCCACTTGGAGAATCAGCACATTTCAACTTCTGTTTCACACATTTTGCAAATTGTGAGGAGGATGAACAGGAAGAGGGGGAACCAATGAGAGAATAGTTGTAGGGGTTTGGACGGGCACATATCACTCTAATTTCCCATTAAGAATAAGAATTGAAAAAAGGCTCAGCCCGCCTCGCCCAAGCCAAAATAGGGCCTGAAGCAATCCTGCGGCTTTGAGGCCAGCTCACAAAAGAGCAACTTAAAAAATGGAGCTCAGGGTCACTGCAATTCACAAACCTGCAGAGTTATAAATGAAAACTAACGTCCAAAAATATGTTGAGGTAAGGCAAAGAAGAGGATCTGAATGCAAGACAGAATTGCAAGAAACAGATTTCAAGAGATAGATTGGACTCGTCTTTAAAGCACATGAAAAGCGGCAGAATTTCGACAATGATGCAGTTGGCCCAAAAGGGCGTATGCGTTTTTTCCTGATTATATCCAGGAAAAAACGCATACACACTTTATGGGCAACGAAGCAAGCAAGCAATGCAAATGTGCACAACAAAGAAGTCTCATTACCCACTGGTCAAAAGGGCCATCCTAAAAAATTGTAAAAACCAGAAATGCAGGACAGGCCATGGAGAACAGGGAGCCTTTATACGCTGATGGGCAGTGTGTGAACTGCCGAGAGCCACTCTGGAGAAGTGTATGGTGGTTCCTAAATCATCTAAAAAACAGAGCTACAGAGCATAGGACACTTCCAATCATGGGAGTATATCTAGGGAAGTCTAAAAATCAACAAGACACAAGCACACCACAGTTTAGGGCTACTCTGTTTACAAGAACCTCAACTTCAGTACACCTTAAATATCCCAGGAAAGAGAACAATGGATAAAGAAGATGTGGTACTTATGTACAATGGAATATCTCTTCACCATGAAATCAATGTAATAAGGCTAGTAGAAGGATAAAGAGTGGATTTAGGTCCGATAATACTACTTGAAATAAGTCAAACAGAAAAAGAAACATATCATAAGATATCACTTATAGAGGGAGGGTAAATATGGCTGCACAAGAAATGAATTACAGAACAGAACAGTGTCTCACATTTAGAAAACACACTTATTTCAGCTTAAGGGGAAAGGAGAGGTGGGGTGATGCATAAAACCAGAGTTTGAAATTAGCACAGATACCGTTCAATAAACCAAATAGATATTAGACAAGATCTACACCTTGCTCAATGAACTGGCCTCAACACACCCTATACACCACAGAGAAATATATCTGAGTAATAAGAATCTTAAAACCCATGTATTGATATATCTCCATAAGGGAATCAAGTGTGTGCAGAGCGGCACAGACACAGCAGTGAAAATGAGCTAAACCCCATTATAGAAATAAATTTTAAAAACAAAACGCAGAAACAATGAAAGAGAGAAAAATTCTTACAAAATTCGCTCAGGGGCTGTGATGCAACCTGGATTGACCACATATAAACCCACAGCTGGATAAGACATAAGGCTGGACACTTGGGGCTGAGAGGATTGGTGAGCTTTGGTGAGCAACTGCCAAAAGTTTAATGCAATACTTCATGCTACTCATTCCAAGGGTCCCAACACTCCAGGTTGAAGGGAATCTTCCTACAGCTAAACCATGCTTGGGAAACCCAGCGACTGGTATACCATATGATCGGGAAAGGTTTCTAAAACGCACCTCATTTTTCCTCTCCTGGGGCTCCGGATCGATATTCCAGCTGCTTTACTAAAATATCCCCACATGGACAGTCAATGCTTTTAAGTTCTGGTATCGAACAGTCTGCAGTTAGTGTGGAGGATGAATGGGAATAGGGGGAACCAGTGAGAAACTAGCTGTAGCGGTTTCAATGGGCACATGTCACTCTAATTTCATATCAGTAAGAAGAATAAACCAAAGGCACAGCAAGGTGCCCCAGAAGAATAATAGGGCCTGAAGGAATCCTGTGGTTATGAGGCAAGATCACAAAAATAAGAGCTGAAAAATGGAGTTAAGGGCCACTGCAATTCAAAACCTGCAGAGTTATGAAGGCCAACTATTTTCAAAAAATATATTGAGGTAAGGCTATGAAGAGGCATTGAAAGCAAGGCAGAATTGCAGTAAACCGATTTCAGGAGGTAGACTGGAATTGCATTTAAAGCATAGGAAAAGAGGCAGAACGTCCACAATGATGCACTTGGCCAAAAAGGGCGTATGCATTTTTTCCTGAATATATTCAGGAAAAAAGGCAAACGCACTTTTTGGCGAACCAAGCAAGCTTGCAAAGGAAATCTGCACTGCAATGAAGTCTCACTTCCCCTGGTCAAAAGGGCCATCTGAAAAAAGTGTAAAATCCAGAAAGGCAGGACAGGCCATGGAGAACTGGGAGCCTTGTTATGCTGATGGGCGGGATGTAAATTGCCAAGAGCCACTCGGGTTAAGTGTATGGTGTTTCCTGAAACATCTAAAAAACAAAGCAACGGAGCCTAGGTCACGTCCACTTATGGTCCTATAGCTTAGGGAAATTAAAATCAAAAAGACACAGCCACCCCAAAGTTTGGGACGGCTCTGTTTACAAGAACCTCATTTATGGTACAAGTTCAATATCGCAGAAAGTGAAAAATGGATAAAGAAGTTGTGGTACTTACGTACAATGCAATATCACTCAGCAATGAAATCTATGTCATCAGGCCCGTAACAGCATAATGAGTGGATTCAGGTATGATGATTCTAACTGAAATAAGTCACACAGAAAAAGAAACATCATAAGATATCACTAATACACGGAATGTAAACTTGGCTACACAGGAACTGGATTACAAAACAGAACAGGGTCTCAAATTTAGAAAACCAACTAATGCTTGCTTAAGGGGAAAGGTGAGTTGGGGTGCTGCATAAAACCAGAGATTGAAATGAGCACAGATAAAGTTCCTTAAGCCAAATATGGAATAGACAAGAGCTACTCCTTGCTCAACGAAATGGACTCAACACCCCATATTAAACGCCTAAGAATGTACCTGACTAGTAAGTAACTTAAAACCTATGGATTGCTATGTCTCTGAAAGATAATCAAGAGTGTGTACAGGGGCATAAACGCAGCAGTGATAGGATTGGAGAGGTTCGGTGAGCAAATGAAGACCCTTTGAAGTCATATTGCATGGTACCCATTCCACAGGTCTCAACTCTACAGGTTTAAGGGATTCTTCCTTCAGCTAAAACATGCATGTGGAACCCAGAGTATGTTCAACCGTGTGATCGGGAGACGTGTTCCAATATGTCTCAGTTCTCGTTCCCTGGTACTCGGGTGCAACATTCCAGACGCTTTACTAACACTCTCCCGACTTGGAAAGTCAGTGCCTTTAACCTCCTGTTTGGCCCATTTGCAATTTCTGCGGAAGATGAACAGGAATAGGGAGAACCAATGAGAGACTAGCTGGAGGTGTCTGGACCGGCAAATTTAACTCTCATTTCCCACCAGGAAGAGGAATTAACCAAAGGCTCAGCGTGCCGTGCCGGAACCAGATTAGGGCCTGAAGCAATCCTGCGGTGTTGCGGCCAGCTCACAAGAAAGCGAGTTGAAGAAAGGAGCTCAGGGGCACTGTAATTCACAAACCTGCAGAGTTATAAATGACAGCTATCGTCCAAAAATATACTGAAGTAAGGCTGCCAAGAGGACTTGAAAGCGGGGCAGAATTGCAGGAAACCGATTTCAGGAGGTAGACTGGAATTGCATTTAAAGCATAGGAAAAGAGGCAGAACGTCCACAATGATGCACTTGGCCAAAAAGGGCGTATGCGTTTTTTCCTGAATATATTCAGGAAAAAACGCATACGCCCTTTTTGGCCAACCAAGCAAGCTTGCAAAGCAAATCTGCACTACAATGAAGTCTCACTTCCCCCCGGTCAAAATTGCCATCTGAAAAAAGTGTAAAATCCAGAAAGGCAGGACAGGCCATGGAGAACTGGGAGCCTTGTTATGCTGATGGGCGGGATGTAAATTGCCAACAGCCACTTGGGAGAAGTGTATGGTGTTTCCTGAAACATCTAAAAAACAAAGCAACAGAGCCTAGGGCACTTCCACTTATGGTCCTATAGCTTAGGGAAATTCAAATCAAAAAGACACAGCCACCCCAAAGTTTGGGACGGCTCTGTTTACAAGAACCTCGTTTACGGTACAAGTTCAATAGCGCAGAAAGTGAAATATGGATAAAGAAGTTGTGGTACTTATGTACAATGCAATATCACTCAGCAATGAAATCTATGTCATCAGGCCCATAACAGCATAATGAGTGGATTCAGGTATGATGATTCTAACTGAAATAAGTCACACAGAAAAAGAAACATCATAAGATATCACTAATACACGGAATGTAAACTTGGCTACACAGGAACTGGATTACAAAACAGAACAGGGTCTCAAATTTAGAAAACCAACTTATGCTTGCTTAAGCGAAAAGGTGAGTTGGGGTGCTGCATCAAACCAGAGATTGAAATGAGCACAGATAAAGTTCCTTAAGCCAAATATGGAATAGACAAGAGCTACTACTTGCTCAACGAAATGGACTCAACACCCCATAATAAACGCCTAAGAATGTACCTGACTAGTAAGTATCTTAAAACCTATGGATTGCTATGTCTCTGAAAGAAAATCAAGCGTGTGTACAGGGGCATAAACGCAGCAGTGATAGGATTGGAGAGGTTCGGTGAGCAAATGAAGACCCTTTGAAATCATATTGCATGGTACCCATTCCACGGGTCTCAACTCTCCAGGTTTAAGGGATTCTTCCTTCAGCTAAAACATGCACGTGGAACCCAGAGTATGATCAACCGTGTGATCGGGAGACGTGTTCCAATATGTCTCAGTTCTCGTCCCCTGGTACTCGGCTGCATCATTCCAGACGCTTTACTAACACTCTCCCGACTTGGAGAGTCAGTGCCTTTAACCTCCTGTTTGGCCCAGTTTGCAATTTCTGCGGAAGATGAACAGGAATAGGGAGAACCAATGAGAGACTAGCTGGAGGTGTCTGGACTGGCAAATTTAACTCTCATTTCCCACCAGGAAGAGGAATTAACCAAAGGCTCAGTGTGTCGTGCCGGAACCAGATTAGGGCCTGAAGCAATCCTGCGGTGTTGCGGCCAGCTCACAAGAAAGCGAGTTGAAGAAAGGAGCTCAGGGGCAGTGTAATTCACAAACCTGCAGAGTTATAAATGACAGCTATCGTCCAAAAATATACTGAAGTAAGGCTGCCAAGAGGACTTGAAAGCGGGGCAGAATTGCAGGAAACCGATTTCAGGAGGTAGACTGGAATTGCATTTAAAGCATAGGAAAAGAGGCAGAACGTCCACAATGATGCACTTGGCCAAAAAGGGCGTATGCGTTTTTTCCTGAATATATTCAGGAAAAAACGCATACACACTTTTTGGCCAACCAAGCAAGCTTGCAAAGGAAATCTGCACTACAATGAAGTCTCACTTCCCCACGGTCAAAAGGGCCATCTGAAAAAAGTGTAAAATCCAGAAAGGCAGGACAGGCCATGGAGAACTGGGAGCCTTGTTATGCTGATGGGCGGTATGTTAATTGCCAACAGCCACTTGGGAGAAGTGTATGGTGTTTCCTTAAACATCTAAAAAACAAAGCAACAGAGCCTAGGGCACTTCCACTTATGGTCCTATAGCTTAGGGAAATTAAAATCAAAAAGACACAGCCACTCCAAAGTTTGGGACGGCTCTGTTTACAAGAACCTCGTTTACGGTACAAGTTCAATATCGCAGAAAGTGAAAAATGGATAAAGAAGTTGTGGTACTTACGTACAATGCAATATCACTCAGCAATGAAATCTATGTCATCAGGCCCGTAGCAGCATAATGAGTGGATTCAGGTATGATGATTCTAACTGAAATAAGTCACACAGAAAAAGAAACATCATAAGATATCACTAATACACGGAATGTAAACTTGGCTACACAGGAACTGGATTACAAAACACAACAGGGTCTCAAATTTAGAAAACCAACTTATGCTTGCTTAAGCGGAAAGGTGAGTTGGGGTGCTCCATAGAACCAGCGATTGAAATGAGCACAGATAAAGTTCCTTAAGCCAAATATGGAATAGACAAGAGCTACTCCTTGCTCAACGAAATGGACTCAACACCCCATATTAAACGCCTAAGAATGTCCCTGACTGGTAAGTATCTTAAAACTTATGGATTGCTATGTCTCCGAAAGAGAATCCAGCTTGTGGACAGGGGCATAAATGCAGCAGTCATAGGATTGGAGAGGTTTGGTGAGCAAATGAAGACCCTTTGAAGTCATATTGCCGGGTACCCATTCCACGGGTCTCAACTCTCCGGGTTTAAGGGATTCTTCCTTCAGCTAAAACATGTATGTGGAACCCAGAGTATGATCAACCGTGTGATCGGGAGACGTGTTCCAATATGTCTCAGTTCTCGTCCCCTGGTACGCGGGTGCAACATTCCAGACGCTTTACTAACACGCTCCCGACTTGGAGAGTCAGTGCCTTTAACCTCCTGTTTGGCCCAGTTTGCAATTTCTGCGGAAGATGAACAGGAATAGGGAGAACCAATGAGAGACTAGGTGGAGGTGTGTGGACGGGCAAATTTAACTCTCATTTTCCACCAGGAATAGGAATTAACCAAAGGCTCAGAGTGCCGTGCTGGAACCAGATTAGGGCCTGAAGCAATCCTGCGGTGTTGCGGCCAGCTCACAAGAAAGCGAGTTGAAGAAAGGAGCTCAGGGGCACTGTAATTCACAAACCTGCAGAGTTATAAATGACAGCTATCGTCCAAAAATATACTGAAGTAAGGGTGCCAAGAGGACTTGAAGGCGGGGCAGAATTGCAGGAAACCGATTTCAGGAGGTAGACTGGAATTACATTTAAAGCATAGGAAAGGAGGCAGAACGTGGACAATGATGCACTTGGCCAAAAAGGGCGTATGCGTTTTTTCCTGAATATATTCAGGAAAAAACGCATACGCCCTTTTTGGCCAACCAAGCAAGCTTGCAAAGGAAATCTGCACTACAATGAAGTCTCACTTCCCCCCTGTCAAAAGGGCCATCTGAAAAAAGTGTAAAATCCAGAAAGGCAGGACAGGCCATGGAGAACTGGGAGCCTTGTTATGCTGATGGGCGGGATGTAAATTGCCAAGAGCCACTCGGGAGAGGTGTATGGTGTTTCCTGAAACATCTAAAAAACAAAGCAACAGAGCCTAGGGCACTTCCACTTATGGTCCTATAGCTTAGGGAAATTAAAATCAAAAAGACACAGCCACCCCAAAGTTTGGGACGGCTCTGTTTACAAGAACGTCATTTACGTTACAAGTACAATATCGCAGAAAGTGAAAAATGGATAAAGAAGTTGTGGTACTTACGTACAATGCAATATCACTCAGCAATGAAATCTATGTCATCAGGCCCATAGCAGCATAATGAGTGGATTCAGGTATGATGATTCTAAATGAAATAAGTCACACAGAAAAAGAAACATCATAAGATATCACTAATACACGGAATGTAAACTTGGCTACACAGGAACTGGATTACAAAACAGAACAGGGTCTCAAATTTAGAAAACCAACTTATGCTTGCTTAAGGGGAAAGGTGAGTTGGGGTGCTGCATAAAACCAGAGATTGAAATGAGCACAGATAAAGTTCCTTAAGCCAAATATGGAATAGACAAGAACTACTCCTTGCTCAACGAAATGGACTCAACACCCCATATTAAACGCCTAAGAATGTACCTGACTAGTAAGTATCTTAAAACCTATGGATTGCTATGTCTCTGAAAGAAAATCAAGCGTGTGTACAGGGGCATAAACGCAGCAGTGATAGGATTGGAGAGGTTCGGTGAGCAAATGAAGACCCTTTGATGTCATATTGCATGGTACCCATTCCACGGGTCTCAACTCTCCAGGTTTAAGGGATTCTTCCTTCAGCTAAAACATGCACGTGGAACCCAGAGTATGATCAACCGTGTGATCGGGAGACGTGTTCCAATATGTCTCAGTTCTCGTCCCCTGGTACTCGGGTGCAACATTCCAGACGCTTTACTAACACTCTCCCGACTTGGAAAGTCAGTGCCTTTAACCTCCTGTTTGGCCCATTTGCAATTTCTGAAGAAGATGAACAGGAATAGGGAGAACCAAAGAGAGACTAGCTGGAGGTGTCTGGACGGGCAAATTTAACTCTCATTTCCCACCAGGAAGAGGAATTAACCAAAGGCTCAGAGTGCCGTGCCGGAACCAGATTAGGGCCTGAAGCAATCCTGCGGTGTTGCGGCCAGCTCACAAGAAAGCGAGTTGAAGAAAGGAGCTCAGGGGCAGTGAAATTCACAAACCTGCAGAGTTATAAATGACAGCTATCGTCCAAAAATATACTGAAGTAAGGCTGCCAAGAGGACTTGAAAGCGGGGCAGAATTGCAGGAAACCGATTTCAGGAGGTAGACTGGAATTGCATTTAAAGCATAGGAAAAGAGGCAGAACGTCCACAATGATGCACTTGGCCAAAAAGGGCGTATGCGTTTTTTCCTGAATATATTCAGGAAAACACGCATACGCCCTTTTTGGCCAACCAAGCAAGCTTGCAAAGGAAATCTGCACTACAATGAAGTCTCACTTCCCCCCGGTCAAAAGGGCCACCTGAAAAAAGTGTAAAATCCAGAAAGGCAGGACAGGCCATGGAGAACTGGGAGCATTGTTATGCTGATTGGCGGGATGTAAATTGCAACAGCCACTCGGGAGAAGTGTATGGTGTTTCCTGAAACATCTAAAAAACAAAGCAACAGAACCTAGGGCACTTCCACTTATGGTCCTATAGCTTAGGGAAATTAAAATCAAAAAGACACAGCCACCCCAAAGTTTGGGACGGCTCTGTTTACAAGAACCTCGTTTACGGTACAAGTTCAATATCGCAGAAAGTGAAAAATGGATAAAGAAGTTGTGGTACTTACGTACAATGCAATATCACTCAGCAATGAAATCTATGTCATCAGGCCCGTAGCAGCATAATGAGTGGATTCAGGTATGATGATTCTAACTGAAATAAGTCACACAGAAAAAGAAACATCATAAGATATCACTAATACACGGAATGTAAACTTGGCTACACAGGAACTGGATTACAAAACACAACAGGGTCTCAAATTTAGAAAACCAACTTATGCTTGCTTAAGCGGAAAGGTGAGTTGGGGTGCTCCATAGAACCAGCGATTGAAATGAGCACAGATAAAGTTCCTTAAGCCAAATATGGAATAGACAAGAGCTACTCCTTGCTCAACGAAATGGACTCAACACCCCATATTAAACGCCTAAGAATGTCCCTGACTGGTAAGTATCTTAAAACTTATGGATTGCTATGTCTCCGAAAGAGAATCCAGCTTGTGGACAGGGGCATAAATGCAGCAGTCATAGGATTGGAGAGGTTTGGTGAGCAAATGAAGACCCTTTGAAGTCATATTGCCGGGTACCCATTCCACGGGTCTCAACTCTCCGGGTTTAAGGGATTCTTCCTTCAGCTAAAACATGTATGTGGAACCCAGAGTATGATCAACCGTGTGATCGGGAGACGTGTTCCAATATGTCTCAGTTCTCGTCCCCTGGTACGCGGGTGCAACATTCCAGACGCTTTACTAACACTCTCCCGACTTGGAGAGTCAGTGCCTTTAACCTCCTGTTTGGCCCAGTTTGCAATTTCTGCGGAAGATGAACAGGAATAGGGAGAACCAATGAGAGACTAGGTGGAGGTGTGTGGACGGGCAAATTTAACTCTCATTTTCCACCAGGAATAGGAATTAACCAAAGGCTCAGAGTGCCGTGCTGGAACCAGATTAGGGCCTGAAGCAATCCTGCGGTGTTGCGGCCAGCTCACAAGAAAGCGAGTTGAAGAAAGGAGCTCAGGGGCACTGTAATTCACAAACCTGCAGAGTTATAAATGACAGCTATCGTCCAAAAATATACTGAAGTAAGGGTGCCAAGAGGACTTGAAGGCGGGGCAGAATTGCAGGAAACCGATTTCAGGAGGTAGACTGGAATTACATTTAAAGCATAGGAAAGGAGGCAGAACGTGGACAATGATGCACTTGGCCAAAAAGGGCGTATGCGTTTTTTCCTGAATATATTCAGGAAAAAATGCATACGCCCTTTTTGGCCAACCAAGCAAGCTTGCAAAGGAAATCTGCACTACAATGAAGTCTCACTTCCCCCCTGTCAAAAGGGCCATCTGAAAAAAGTGTAAAATCCAGAAAGGCAGGACAGGCCATGGAGAACTGGGAGCCTTGTTATGCTGATGGGCGGGATGTAAATTGCCAAGAGCCACTCGGGAGAGGTGTATGGTGTTTCCTGAAACATCTAAAAAACAAAGCAACAGAGCCTAGGGCACTTCCACTTATGGTCCTATAGCTTAGGGAAATTAAAATCAAAAAGACACAGCCACCCCAAAGTTTGGGACGGCTCTGTTTACAAGAACGTCATTTACGTTACAAGTACAATATCGCAGAAAGTGAAAAATGGATAAAGAAGTTGTGGTACTTACGTACAATGCAATATCACTCAGCAATGAAATCTATGTCATCAGGCCCATAGCAGCATAATGAGTGGATTCAGGTATGATGATTCTAAATGAAATAAGTCACACAGAAAAAGAAACATCATAAGATATCACTAATACACGGAATGTAAACTTGGCTACACAGGAACTGGATTACAAAACAGAACAGGGTCTCAAATTTAGAAAACCAACTTATGCTTGCTTAAGGGGAAAGGTGAGTTGGGGTGCTGCATAAAACCAGAGATTGAAATGAGCACAGATAAAGTTCCTTAAGCCAAATATGGAATAGACAAGAACTACTCCTTGCTCAACGAAATGGACTCAACACCCCATATTAAACGCCTAAGAATGTACCTGACTAGTAAGTATCTTAAAACCTATGGATTGCTATGTCTCTGAAAGAAAATCAAGCGTGTGTACAGGGGCATAAACGCAGCAGTGATAGGATTGGAGAGGTTCGGTGAGCAAATGAAGACCCTTTGATGTCATATTGCATGGTACCCATTCCACGGGTCTCAACTCTCCAGGTTTAAGGGATTCTTCCTTCAGCTAAAACATGCACGTGGAACCCAGAGTATGATCAACCGTGTGATCGGGAGACGTGTTCCAATATGTCTCAGTTCTCGTCCCCTGGTACTCGGGTGCAACATTCCAGACGCTTTACTAACACTCTCCCGACTTGGAGAGTCAGTGCCTTTAACCTCCTGTTTGGCCCATTTGCAATTTCTGAAGAAGATGAACAGGAATAGGGAGAACCAAAGAGAGACTAGCTGGAGGTGTCTGGACGGGCAAATTTAACTCTCATTTCCCACCAGGAAGAGGAATTAACCAAAGGCTCAGCGTGCCGTGCCGGAACCAGATTAGGGCCTGAAGCAATCCTGCGGTGTTGTGGCCAGCTCACAAGAAAGCGAGTTGAAGAAAGGAGCTCAGGGGCACTGTAATTCACAAACCTGCAGAGTTATAAATGACAGCTATCGTCCAAAAATATACTGAAGTAAGGCTGCCAAGAGGACTTGAAAGCGGGGCAGAATTGCAGGAAACCGATTTCAGGAGGTAGACTGGAATTGCATTTAAAGCATAGGAAAAGAGGCAGAACGTCCACAATGATGCACTTGGCCAAAAAGGGCGTATGCGTTTTTTCCTGAATATATTCAGGAAAAAACGCATACGCCCTTTTTGGCCAACCAAGCAAGCTTGCAAAGGAAATCTGTACTACAATGAAGTCTCACTTCCCCCCGGTCAAAAGGGCCATCTGAAAAAAGTATAAATCCAGAAAGGCAGGACAGGCCATGGAGAACTGGGAGCCTTGTTATGCTGATGGGCGGGATGTAAATTGCCAAAAGCCACTCCGGAGAAGTGTATGGTGTTTCCTGAAACATCTAAAAAACAAAGCAACAGAACCTAGGGCACTTCCACTTCTGGTCCTATAGCTTAGGAAAAAAAATCAAAAAGACACAGCCACCCCAAAGTTCGGGACGGCCCTGTTTACAAGAAACCCGTGTATGGTACAAGTTCAATATCGCAGAAAGCAAAAAATAGATAAAGAAGTTGTGGTACTTAAGTACAATGCAGTATCAATCAGCAATGAAATCTATGTCTTCAGGCCAATAGCAGCATAAAGAGTGGATTCAGGTATCATGATTCTAACTGAAATAAGTCACACAGAAAAAGAAACATCATAAGATATCACTAATACACGGAATGTAAACTTGGCTACACAGGAACTGGATTACAAAACAGAACAGGGTCTCAAAATTAGAAAACCAACTTATGCTTGCTTAAGGGGAAAGGTGAGTTGGGGTGCTGCTTAAAACCAGAGATTGAAATGAGCACAGATAAAGTTCCTTAAGCCAAATATGGAATAGACAAGAACTACACCTTGCTCAACGAAATGGACTCAACACCCCATATTAAACGCCTAAGAATGTACCTGACTAGTAAGTATCTTAAAAGCTATGGATTGCTATGTGTCTGAAAGAAAATCAAGCGTGTGTACAGGGGCATAAACGCAGCAGTGATAGCATTGGAGAGGTTCGGTGAGCAAATGAAGACCCTTTGAAGTCATATTGCATGGTACCCATTCCACGGGTCTCAACTCTCCAGGTTTAAGGGATTCTGCCTTCAGCTAAAACATGCACGTGGAACCCATAGTATGACCAACCGTGTAATCGGGAGACGTGTTCCAATATGTCTCAGTTCTCGTCCCCTGGTACTCGGGTGCAACATTCCAGACGCTTTACTAACACTGTCCCGACTTGGAGAGTCAGTGCCTTTAACCTCCTGTTTGGCCCAGTTTGCAATTTCTGCGGAAGATGAACAGGAATAGGGAGAACCAATGAGAGACTAGCTGGAGGTGTCTGGACGGGCAAATTTAACTCTCATTTCCCACCAGGAAGAGGAATTAACCAAAGGCTCAACGTGCCGTGACGGAACCAGATTAGGGTCTGAAGCAATCCTGCGGTGTTGCGGCCAGCTCACAAGAAAGCGAGTTGAAGAAAGGAGCTCAGGGGCACTGTAATTCACAAACCTGCAGAGTTATAAATGACAGCTATCGTCCAAAAATATACTGAAGTAAGGCTGCCAAGAGGACTTGAAAGCGGGGCAGAATTGCAGGAAACCGATTTCAGGAGGTAGACTGGAATTGCATTTAAAGCATAGGAAAAGAGGCAGAACGTCCTCAATGATGCACTCGGCCAAAAAGGGCGTATGCGTTTTTTCCTGAATATATTCAGGAAAAAACGCATACGCCCTTTTTGGCCAACAAAGCAAGCTTGCAAAGGAAATCTGCACTACAATGAAGTCTCACTTCCCCCTGGTCAAAAGGGCCATCTGAAAAAAGTATAAAATCTAGAAAGGCAGGACAGGCCATGGAGAACTGGGAGCCTTGTTATGCTGATGGGCGGGATGTAAATTGCCAACAGCCACTCGGGAGAGGTGTATGGTGTTTCCTGAAACATCTAAAAAACAAAGCAACAGAGCCTAGGGCACTTCCACTTATGGTCCTATAGCTTAGGGAAATTAAAATCAAAAAGACAGAGCCACCCCAAAGTTTGGGACGGCTCTGTTTACAAGAAACTCGTTTATGGTACAAGTTCAATATCGCAGAAAGTGAAAAATGGATAAAGAAGTTGTGATACTTACGTACAATGCAATATCACTCAGCAATGAAATCTATGTCATCAGGCCCGTAGCAGCATAATGAGTGGATTTAGGTATGATGATTCTAACTGAAATAAGTCACACAGAAAAAGAAACATCATAAGATATCACTAATACACGGGATGTAAACTTGGCTACACAGGAACTGGATTACAAAACAGAACAGGGTCTCAAATTTAGAAAACCAACTTATGCTTGCTTAAGGGGAAAGGTGAGTTGGGGTGCTGCATAAAACCAGAGATTGAAATGAGCACAGATAAAGTTCCTTAAGCCAAATATGGAATAGACAAGAACTACTCCTTGCTCAAGGAAATGGACTCAACACCCCATATTAAACGCCTAAGAATGTACCTGACTAGTAAGTATCTTAAAACCTATGGATTGCTATGTCTCTGAAAGAAAATCAAGCATGTGTACAGGGGCATAAACACAGCAGTGATAGGATTGGAGAGGTTTGGTGAGCAAATGAAGACCCTTTGAAGTCATATTGCATGGTACCCTTTCCACGGGTCTCAACTCTCCAGGTTTAAGGGATTCTTCCTTCAGCTAAAACATGCATGTGGAACCCAGAGTATGATCAACCGTGTGATCGGGAGACGTGTTCCAATATGTCTCAGTTCTCGACCCCGGTACTCTGGTGCAACATTCCAGACGCTTTACTAACACTCTCCTGACTTGGAAAGTCAGTGCCTTTAACCTCCTGTTTGGCCCATTTGCAATTTCTGCAGAAGATGAACAGGAATAGGGAGAACCAATGAGAGACTAGCTGGAGGTGTCTGGACGGGCAAATTTAACTCTCATTTCCCACCAGGAAGAGGAGTTAACCAAAGGCTCAGCGTGCCGTGCCGGAACCAGATTAGGGCCTGAAGCAATCCTGCGGTGTTGCGGCCAGCTCACAAGAAAGCGAGTTGAAGAAAGGAGCTCAGGGGCAGTGTAATTCACAAACCTGCAGAGTTATAAATGACAGCTATCGTCCAAAAATATACTGAAGTAAGGCTGCCAAGAGGACTTGAAAGCGGGGCAGAATTGCAGGAAACCGATTTCAGGAGGTAGACTGGAATTGCATTTAAAGCATAGGAAAAGAGGCAGAACGTCCACAATGATGCACTTGGCCAAAAAGGGCGTATGCGTTTTTTCCTGAATATATTCAGGAAAAAACGCATACGCCCTTTTTGGTCAACCAAGCAAGCTTGCAAAGGAAATCTGCACTACAATGAAGGCTCACTTCCCCCGGTCAAAAGGGCCACCTGAAAAAAGTGTAAAATCCAGACAGGCAGGACAGGCCATGGAGAACTGGGAGCCTTGTTATGCTGATGGGCGGTATGTAAATTGCCAACAGCCACTTGGGAGAAGTGTATGGTGTGTCCTTAAACATCTAAAAAACAAAGCAACAGAGCCTAGGGCACTTCCACTTATGGTCCTATAGCTTAGGGAAATTAAAATCAAAAAGACACAGCCACCCCAAAGTTTGGGACGGCTCTGTTTACAAGAACCTCGTTTACTGTACAAGTTCAATAGCGCAGAAAGTGAAATATGGATAAAGAAGTTGTGGTACTTACGTACAATGCAATATCACTCAGCAATGAAATCTATGTCATCAGGCCCGTAGCAGCATAATGAGTGGATTCAGGTATGATGATTCTAACTGAAATAAGTCACACAGAAAAAGAAACATCATAAGATATCACCAATACACAAAATGTAAACTTGGCTACACAGGAACTGGATTACAAAACAGAACAGGGTCTCAAATTTAGAAAACCAACTTATGCTTGCTTAAGCGAAAAGGTGAGTTGGGGTGCTGCATCAAACCAGAGATTGAAATGAGCACAGATAACGTTCCTTAAGCCAAATATGGAATAGACAAGAGCTACTCCTTGCTCAACGAAATGGACTCAACACCTCATATTAAATGCCTAAGAATGTAACTGACTAGTAAGTATCTTAAAACCTATGGATTGCTATGTCTCTGAAAGAAAATCAAGCGTGTGTACAGGGACATAAACGCAGCAGTGATAGGATTGGAGAGGTTTGGTGAGCAAATGAAGACCCTTTGAAGTCATATTGCATGGTACCCATTCCACGGGTCTCAACTCTCCAGGTTTAAGGGATTCTTCCTTCAGTTAAAACATGCACGTGGAACCCAGAGTATGATCAACCGTGTGATCGGGAGACGTGTTCCAATATGTCTCAGTTCTCGTCCCCTGGTACTCGGCTGCAACATTCCAGACGCTTTACTAACACTCTCCCGACTTGGAGAGTCAGTGCCTTTAACCTCCTGTTTGGCCCAGTTTGCAATTTCTGCGGAAGATGAACAGGAGTACGGAGAGCCAAAGAGAGACTAGCTGGAGGTGTCTGGACGGGCAAATTTAACTCTCATTTCCCACCAGGAAGAGGAATTAACCAAAGGCTCAGCGTGCCGTGCCGGAACCAGATTAGGGCCTGAAGCAATCCTGCGGTGTAGCGGCCAGCTCACAAGAAAGCGAGTTGAAGAAAGGAGCTCAGGGGCACTGTAATTCACAAACCTGCAGAGTTATAAATGACAGCTATCGTCCAAAAATATACTGAAGTAAGGCTGCCAAGAGGACCTGAAAGCGGGGCAGAATTGCAGGAAACCGATTTCAGGAGGTAGACTGGAATTGCATTTAAAGCATAGGAAAAGAGGCAGAACGTCCACAATGATGCACTTGGCCAAAAAGGGCGTATGCGTTTTTTCCTGAATATATTCAGGAAAAAACGCATACGCCCTTTTTGGCCAACCAAGCAAGCTTGCAAAGGAAATCTGCACTACAATGAAGTCTCACTTCCCCCGGTCAAAAGGGCGATCTGAAAAAAGTGTAAAATCCAGAAAGGCAGGACAGGCCATGGAGAACTGGGAGCCTTGTTATGCTGATGGGCGGGACGTAAATTGCCAACAGCCACTCGGGAGAGGTGTATGGTGTTTCCTGAAACATCTAAAAAACAAGCAACAGAGCCTAGGGCACTTCCACTTATGGTGCTGTAGCTTAGGGAAAGTAAAATCAAAAAGACACAACCACCCCAAAGTTTGGGACAGCTCTCTTAACAGGAACCTCATTTACGGTACAAGTTCAATATCGCAGAAAGTGAAAAATGGATAAAGAAGTTGTGGTACTTACGTACAATGCAATATCACTCAGCAATGAAATCTATGTCATCAAGCCCGTAGCAGCATAATGAGTGGGTTCAGGTCTGATGATTCTAACTGAAATAAGTCACACAGAAAAAGAAACATCATAAGATATCACTAATACACGGAATGTGAACTTGGCTACACATGAACTGAATTATAAAACAGAACAGGGTCTCAAGTTTAGAAAAGCAACTTATGCTTTTTTAAGGGGGAAGGTGAGTTGGGGTGCTGCATAAAACCAGAGTTTGACATTAGCACAGATACTGTTCCTTAAGCCAAATGTGTAATAGACAAGACCTACCCCTTGCTCAACAAAATGGACTCAACAATGAGGTATCACCTCACACCTGATAGAATGGGCATCATCAGAAAATCTACAAACAATAAATGCTGGAAAGGGTGTGGAGAAAAGGAACCCTCTTCCACTATTGTTGGGAATATAAATTGTTACATTCACTATGGAGAACAATATGGAGTTTCTTAAGAAACTAACAATAGAATTACCATATGATACAGCAATCCCAGTACTGGACATATACCCAGACAAAACCATAAATCAAAAAGAGACATTCACCGCAATGTTCATTGCATCACTATTTACAATATCGAGGTAATGGAAGCAACCTAAATGCCCACAGACAGACGAATGCATAAAGCTGTGGTACGTATATAAAATGGAATATTACTAAGCCATGAAAAGGAATGAAATTGGGTCATTTGTAGAGACGTCGATGGATCTAGAGACTGTCATACAGAGTGAAGTAAGTCAGAAAGAGAAAAACAAATCTTGTATATTCATGCATATATGTGGAACCTAGAAAAACCGTACAGATTAACCATTTTGCAAGGCATAAATAGAGCAACAGATGTAGACAACAAATGTATGGACAACAAGGGGGGAAAGCTGTTGGGGGGGTGGTGGTGGGAGGAGTTGAGAGACTGGGATTGGCATGTATACATTTATATGTATAAAATAGATAACCAATAAGAACCTGCTGTATAAAAATATAAAATAAAATTCACAATTGAAAAGAAATAAAATTTAAAAAATAAAACAGAAAAAACAATTATTCCCTTCACATACATGTATTTATATGAATAAATTATTTCCATGCTTCTATCTGTAAATACAAAAAAGAGGAATAAAATCTACCTTGAACCAAAAACGAAAAAGAGAAAAAAAACACAGAACCCACCAGTTCCACAGAGGAAAACCGTATCAGGGCACTTGCTCCAGTTGTAAACAATTCTGAAGTTGGTCAGTGGTGGGGAATCATCTCCCATTCAGCCAGCAGCCCCCACGCAACAAGCGTCCTCATTGCAAAGCTGGGGCACCGTGCCGAGGCATCTGTGAGTAAACGTGAGCTGAGCCCCAGGCCAGTTGCTGCTGAACTATTCCCACCCGTCCCAGGTAAAACACCTGAATATATACAAGGACTTGAAAGCCTAGAGGAAGGGCCATAGAGCCACACGAGTGACAGCATGCCGGCCGACTTGGTGCCTGCAGGCCAGCCAGGATGGTCCTGGCCCTGGGTGCTCTTCTGGAAGATTTCCATTTCCCTGCCTGAGATACCCGTCCTGTCCCTGCCCCCACTGCTTTTTTCCTTCCTCACCTCTGCCCAGGGAGAAATTCCAGCAGCAGGTATGGGTGACACATCCTCTTCTTCAGCAGGTGGCAGCCTGGCACCTGCTGCAGAAAGTCCAGCAGAGCCCCACTCACACTGGGCCACCCACAAAGCCGTGGCCTCTCACTCCCTCCCACCAGCCCAGCCCCGAGACTGCTGACAGGGCAGAGAAAATGGCGTCAGGCACGGCTGCAGGGGCTCTTGCTGCCTGGAGTGGTATTTATATTGATCTCAACCCAGGCACACCTGGGGAGGGCTGGCCGGCACGGTTAGGCTGCCCAGCTCAGCCAATCATCACCCTTCAGGGGCTCACAGTTGCAGAAAATGGAAATTGCTGAACCGGCCAGGTCCAAGGAACAGGTGTGGGCTCCTGAGAGTCAGGATAGACAAGGGGCTGCAGCTTTGGCTTGTTTTCTAATCATTTTATCTGGCCCATGAGTGGGAGACAACTTCAAGAAAACCCTCTCCTAATGAGAGGAACCCAGGAGTCAGGGAGAGGAGGGGTGGGTGGTGGTTGGAGACAGAGGCCTGGTGCCCCGGGTGCAGTGGAAGTCTCTGGAAGACCAGGTGGAGGGAGGCCGCACAGATTGATGCCCAGGGTCACAGACCTGTCGCAGCTGCTGTTTGTTAGTTCAAGTCCTGCTCTGAGGTGCTCTGTGTCAGCTCTGAGCGACAGGTGAGCTGGGGGTGCTCTGCAATGAGGGCTATGTGCACGGTTCCTGTGTGCCCAGCCCTGCCACAGTACCTGCAAGGGTAGCTCTGTATCCTGGGAGGGGCCTGACCACGAGAGCCCCGTGGGCTGGGGTGGGGGTGGGGTACCTGCCCAGGTGAGCTCCATATTCTGGGATTGGTCTGACCACGAGAGCCCCATGGGCTGCTGGGGACCTGGTAAAGGATGTCAGGACAGTCAGTGAAGCCACCGAGGATATACCTCCAGTTGCTCCTAATTCCTACACCCTGCTGGTCATTCTACCAACCACCAGGACATGGTATTCTGTATTAGTCTTCAATGATGCCTTCTTTTGTATTCCATTAGTCCCAGAGTCACAAGAAATTTTGGCTTGTGAGTGGCAGGACTCAACATACAACTAAAACAATACTTCCGGGCCGTCTTGCCCCAAGGGTGCAAAAATTCCCACACCATTTTTGGGGAAACCTTAGCTAAAGACCTAAAAGTTCTACCTCTGGAAAAGGAAACCCTCCTTCAGTACGCAGACGACATTCTGATCGCCAGCCCTACTAAGGAGGCCTCTGAACTACCAAGCCAATAAAGGATAGAAGTTGTCCAAGAAAAAGCTCAAATATCACAGACTGCGGTGACCTGCCTGGGCTTCATTCTCACAGAAGGTCAGAGAAGCCCATCCCAGGAAAGGGAAGAAACCATTTTTGGCCTTACTCCTTTCTAAAACTAGAAGACAGCTTAGGGGTTCCTGGGGAGGCCAGGGTTTGCTGCTTCTGGATCCCTAACTGCAGTCTACTAGCTGGGCCATTATATGAAACACTGAAAGGAAAAGATGATGATCCTTTTGAATAGAATCCAGAAGTGGCCTTTCAAGAATGGAAAGAGCAGTCAATTCAGACCCTTGCCCTGGAACTCCCTAATTTAGCTAAACCCTTTGACCTTTACATTCCTGGTGAAAGGTGAATCGCCATTGGAGAATTAGTGCAAAAACTGGGACCACTTGAAATGGAACAATGCAAGAATGCCATCCAGGTAGGATAAACTACGGTCACCAAGGGGCTTGGCCCACTGCCGCATCTGGCCAAGATACTGGCAGTATCTAAAAACCTGGAAATCAGCAGCCCAAAAGGCCACCTCCCTCCTAAGGGAAAAGGACCCCACGTGGTGATCCTAACCACCAACCATGCCCTGAAGTTGCAGGGTTTGCTCCGTGGGCACACCAACCTCGAGTGAGGAGGCCCTCCAACTCCAACATCCAGAGAGATAACCGGGGGCAACAGGACACCATGACGACTCGTGTGAACATCACTTGACCTGGAGTTTCTCTCATAAAACAACAAGAGTGTGTCCCAAAAGAGTAGACTACTGCTTGCAGGACTTACTGCACCCAGAGGGGAGCTAATAATCTTGGCGGGGGAACCGTATATCACACTGTCACCATAGAAAAGCCTACAGACACCGTGATGATGGTGGCCAATAAGACTGGCTGGACTCCTGTTTACTTCAAAAGGCTGTTGACTCAGTGGCCATCATGGTCCTTGATCACCACTGACCCTGGACTGTCTGGGAGTTGAGCGGGCAGGGCTCTGACACCTGGTGCTGTTTGTACGTTAATTCAGGGGCCTAATTGAAGAAAGCGCAGACTACTGGTCAGAGCATCTAGGCTGGCAGAAACGGTCAGCCTAAGGTGGCCGAACAAATGTGGGGCGGGGTGAAACCGGCCCCCACAGCGTCTCTGCACATCTCTTTCCTGGACCCTTAAAGGTCATTAGAATCTATAACGCTTCCAATGCTGGTGCTCAGGTGGACGAGCAGGGAGGCAGGGGGCCTGGGGACAATCAACGTCACCTGGAGGCTGCTGGGGAGAAGCTCTGACCCTCGCCCCTTGGTATGAGGGCTCCCAACTCAGCACTCAGCAGTTACAGAAGAAGGGTCTGCACCCTCAGCACTCCAAGAATGAGGAACGGGACAAAAGGCAGAGGAGGGGTTTGTCCCCAGCAAAGCCCATTAAAAATCCCTGGGAGATAAAAATAGAATCTGGGCAATAAAGTCAAGTCTAACCTTTTTTATCCTTTGTGCTTTGTCTAATTTCATGTGCTCCTAGGGTCCCGCATGCAGAGGTTCCACACCCGGCACTTCAGACCAGATTTCCTAGTGCAGAATGGCTGGGTCGACACCTCAGCTCCTGGGGCCCAGTGCAGACTCCGCGATATAGAGCCTGAGCTGCAGCCAACCCGGCCCTCGAGAGCTCCGCCCCCTCCCTCCCACTGACTCTGACAGGATCTCTACACAGCAGCCCAGCCCACAGCCCACGGGGTAGTGCATGCTCTCACCTCTCCATTCTCTGATCAAAATATAAAGTTTCCTTTGCTTGTGAACCAAACTCAGTCTCGATCTGTTGGCCCCAATGACACTGCGCAGGGGGACACTTGTTGAGGTCCACTCTGGAGGATCAGTAACAGAAATTGAGACTATTGTAACCTCAATGAACAGATGTGTGAGCCAAACTGTAGTTAACATAGAACAGTGTATAAGGCTCGGGTAAAATAAGATGTTTCTAACGCTTCCATTGGATATTTCCATCACTTTATTATAAGCAAGTTCAGTGAAAAGGTTTGTCTTATTTGTCAGGTCAATATTAGAGAAACGAAGTGATTTCTTTCCAAGGATGTACATCTAATAATCTTGGTTAAAGCTTCAATCTTGTTTTAAATGCTTTTCCATTGAAAATGATACCTCTCTTTCAGCTCCCCCATTTCTGAGAAGTATAAAATCTTATAATTTATTATTACCAAAGGGGAAAGGTCGGAGGAGGGATAAATTAACAGTTTGGGATTAACACATACACACTGCTATGTATAAAATAGATCATCAACAAGGAACTACTGTATAGCACAGGGAACTACACTCAACATTTTGCAATAACCTATAAGGGGAAATAATCTGAAAAAGAATAGATATTTTTATTGACATCATCTATCAATGACAGTTAAAGTGTAACCTAAGGGAAGCTGGTGGTGAGTGCTTCTGACCCTGAAGACTTCAATCATCTAAAGTTTGGACTCTGCCTACTTCCCAAGGCCCTTAATGAACATATGTGTAGCCGTAGCTTAAAAAATTCCCCAGTTTGGGTTTCGGGGAGACACTGATTTTGAAAAAGCCCTGGTGTTCTCCTTACATGAATGGGACTCTTCCTACTGCTAAAACATGTCTGTCACACCCAGAGGATGGTATACCGTCTGATCGGGAAGAGTTTGGAAAAGGCATCTCATCTCCTCATCTCCTGGTGCTCGGGTTCACCCATCCAGCGTCTTTACTAACAGTCTCCCCACTTGGAGATGGCAGCACTGTCAACATCCTGTTGCGTACAGTTTGGAATTTGTCCAGAGGATGAAGCGGAAGGATGAGGAACAATGAGAGACAAGTCCTAGGTGTTCAGACAGGCACATGTCACTCTAATTTCCAATCAGGAAGACGAATTGACCAAAGGCTAGGGTTGCCCATGGAAACAGTATAGGGCTTGAGGAAATCCCGCTGCTTTGTGGCCAGTTCCCATAAACACAAGTTGAACAATGGAACTCAGGGGCAGTAAAATTCACAAAACTGCAGAGTTGAAAATATCCATCACTGAAAAATGTCTTGAGGAAAGTCAGAGAAAAGGACTTGTAAGCAAGGGAGAATGGCAGGAAAGGGATTTGAGGAGGTAGAAAGGACTCACCATTAAGCACAAGAAAAGGAGCTGAACATTGCCAACATTGCAGTTGGCCAAAAAGGGTGTATGCGTTTTTTTCTGTATATATTCAAGAAAAGGGCATACACTTTTTTAGCCAACCAAACAGGTGGGCACTGGAAGTCAATACTACAAAAGATATCACTTCGCATCAGTCAGAAGAGCCATCCTCATAAAGCGTAAACAACAGAAATGCAGGACAGGGCAAGGAGAAGAGGGAGCCCTGTGAGACTTATAGTGGAAATATATATTGCCAACGGCCATTCTGGAGAAGTGTATTGTGTTTACTAAAGCATCTAAAAAATGAGCTACAGAGCATAGGGCACTTGCACTCATGGGCGTATATCTTGGGAAAAACAAAAATCGAGAGGACACAGGCACCCCAATGTTTACCCCCTCTCTGTTTAAAAGATCCTCGACTAGGATATAACTTAAATGTCCCTGGAGAGAAAAAATGGATAGAGATGTGGTACTTAGGTAGAGTGGAATATTATTCAGCCTGGAAATCAATGAAATATGGCCAGTTGTAACAACTCCGGAAGAGTTACGTATGATCATTCTAAGTGACATAATTCAAAAAGATAAAGACACATATCATAAGATATCACTTAAAGGTGGAATCCAAAATGGCTACACATGAAATAAATTACAAAACAAAAACATAGTCAAATATGTAGAAAACACGCATAAGGCTGCTAAACGGGAAAGGTGGGGAGGGGTGAGGCATCATCCAGGAGGTTGAAATTAGCAAAGATACCATTCCAAATACCAAACTGATAATCAACAAGGCCTACACAGTAGCTAAAAGAACTGCACTCAGCACACTCAAGTCACCGGAAAAGAATATATACGACTGGTAAGAATCTGAAAAAGAATTTACTGATGTCTCTCTGTACGTGAATCAAGTGGATGTACAGCAGCAAGAAACAGAGCTTTGAAAATCAGCTGTAACCAATATAGTAATAAATTGAAAAAAATAAACGACAGAGAGACAGAGAAAACCTCTTACAACTTTTCCTCAGGGCCGGTGATGCAACATGGATTGAACACATCTAGACCCACAGCAGGATGAGACATAAGGCTGGAAACTGTTTGCACTAAGAGAAATGTGAGGTTGGGTGAGGAAATGCACACCCTTTAAAGTAATACTACCTGGTACCCATTCAATGGGTCCCAAATCTGCAGGTTCAAAGGATCTTCCTACAGCTAAAACATGCATGGAAAACCCACAGGACTGTACACCATGTGATCGGGAGATGTGTCTAAAATGCAGCTCATTTATCCTCTCCTGGTGCTCCTGTTCACCATTCCAGCCACGTTACTTAGAATCTCCCCACTTGGAGAATCAGCACATTTCAACTTCTGTTTCACACATTTTGCAAATTGTGAGGAGGATGAACAGGAAGAGGGGGAACCAATGAGAGAATAGTTGTAGGGGTTTGGACGGGCACATATCACTCTAATTTCCCATTAAGAATAAGAATTGAAAAAAGGCTCAGCCCGCCTCGCCCGAGCCAAAATAGGGCCTGAAGCAATCCTGCGGCTTTGAGGCCAGCTCACAAAAGAGCAACTTAAAAAATGGAGCTCAGGGTCACTGCAATTCACAAACCTGCAGAGTTATAAATGAAAACTAACGTCCAAAAATATGTTGAGGTAAGGCAAAGAAGAGGATCTGAATGCAAGACAGAATTGCAAGAAACAGATTTCAAGAGATAGATTGGACTCGTCTTTAAAGCACATGAAAAGCGGCAGAATTTCGACAATGATGCAGTTGGCCCAAAAGGGCGTATGCGTTTTTTCCTGATTATATCCAGGAAAAAACGCATACACACTTTATGGGCAACGAAGCAAGCAAGCAATGCAAATGTGCACAACAAAGAAGTCTCATTACCCACTGGTCAAAAGGGCCATCCTAAAAAATTGTAAAAACCAGAAATGCAGGACAGGCCATGGAGAACAGGGAGCCTTTATACGCTGATGGGCAGTGTGTGAACTGCCGAGAGCCACTCTGGAGAAGTGTATGGTGGTTCCTAAATCATCTAAAAAACAGAGCTACAGAGCATAGGACACTTCCAATCATGGGAGTATATCTAGGGAAGTCTAAAAATCAACAAGACACAAGCACACCACAGTTTAGGGCTACTCTGTTTACAAGAACCTCAACTTCAGTACACCTTAAATATCCCAGGAAAGAGAACAATGGATAAAGAAGATGTGGTACTTATGTACAATGGAATATCTCTTCACCATGAAATCAATGTAATAAGGCTAGTAGAAGGATAAAGAGTGGATTTAGGTCCGATAATACTACTTGAAATAAGTCAAACAGAAAAAGAAACATATCATAAGATATCACTTATAGAGGGAGGGTAAATATGGCTGCACAAGAAATGAATTACAGAACAGAACAGTGTCTCACATTTAGAAAACACACTTATTTCAGCTTAAGGGGAAAGGAGAGGTGGGGTGATGCATAAAACCAGAGTTTGAAATTAGCACAGATACCGTTCAATAAACCAAATAGATATTAGACAAGATCTACACCTTGCTCAATGAACTGGCCTCAACACACCCTATACACCACAGAGAAATATATCTGAGTAATAAGAATCTTAAAACCCATGTATTGATATATCTCCATAAGGGAATCAAGTGTGTGCAGAGCGGCACAAACACAGCAGTGAAAATGAGCTAAACCCCATTATAGAAATAAATTTTAAAAACAAAACACAGAAACAATGAAAGAGAGAAAAATTCTTACAAAATTCGCTCAGGGGCTGTGATGCAACCTGGATTGACCACATATAAACCCACAGCTGGATAAGACATAAGGCTGGACACTTGGGGCTGAGAGGATTGGTGAGCTTTGGTGAGCAACTGCCAAAAGTTTAATGCAATACTTCATGCTACTCATTCCAAGGGTCCCAACACTCCAGGTTGAAGGGAATCTTCCTACAGCTAAACCATGCTTGGGAAACCCAGCGACTGGTATACCATATGATCGGGAAAGGTTTCTAAAACGCACCTCATTTTTCCTCTCCTGGGGCTCCGGATCGATATTCCAGCTGCTTTACTAAAATATCCCCACATGGACAGTCAATGCTTTTAAGTTCTGGTATCGAACAGTCTGCAGTTAGTGTGGAGGATGAATGGGAATAGGGGGAACCAGTGAGAAACTAGCTGTAGCGGTTTCAATGGGCACATGTCACTCTAATTTCATATCAGTAAGAAGAATAAACCAAAGGCACAGCAAGGTGCCCCAGAAGAACAATAGGGCCTGAAGGTATCCTGTGGTTATGAGGCAAGATCACAAAAATAAGAGCTGAAAAATGGAGTTAAGGGCCACTGCAATTCAAAACCTGCAGAGTTATGAAGGCCAACTATTTTCAAAAAATATATTGAGGTAAGGCTATGAAGAGGCATTGAAAGCAAGGCAGAATTGCAGTAAACCGATTTCAGGAGGTAGACTGGAATTGCATTTAAAGCATAGGAAAAGAGGCAGAACGTCCACAATGATGCAATTGGCCAAAAAGGGCGTATGCATTTTTTCCTGAATATATTCAGGAAAAAAGGTAAACGCACTTTTTGGCGAACCAAGCAAGCTTGCAAAGGAAATCTGCACTGCAATGAAGTCTCACTTCCCCTGGTCAAAAGGGCCATCTGAAAAAAGTGTAACATCCAGAAAGGCAGGACAGGCCATGGAGAACTGGGAGCCTTGTTATGCTGATGGGCGGGATGTAAATTGCCAAGAGCCACTCGGGTTAAGTGTATGGTGTTTCCTGAAACATCTAAAAAACAAAGCAACGGAGCCTAGGTCACGTCCACTTATGGTCCTATAGCTTAGGGAAATTAAAATCAAAAAGACACAGCCACCCCAAAGTTTGGGACGGCTCTGTTTACAAGAACCTCATTTACGGTACAAGTTCAATATCGCAGAAAGTGAAAAATGGATAAAGAAGTTGTGGTACTTACGTACAATGCAATATCACTCAGCAATGAAATCTATGTCATCAGGCCCGTAACAGCATAATGAGTGGATTCAGGTATGATGATTCTAACTGAAATAAGTCACACAGAAAAAGAAACATCATAAGATATCACTAATACACGGAATGTAAACTTGGCTACACAGGAACTGGATTACAAAACAGAACAGGGTCTCAAATTTAGAAAACCAACTAATGCTTGCTTAAGGGGAAAGGTGAGTTGGGGTGCTGCATAAAACCAGAGATTGAAATGAGCACAGATAAAGTTCCTTAAGCCAAATATGGAATAGACAAGAGCTACTCCTTGCTCAACGAAATGGACTCAACACCCCATATTAAACGCCTAAGAATGTACCTGACTAGTAAGTAACTTAAAACCTATGGATTGCTATGTCTCTGAAAGATAATCAAGAGTGTGTACAGGGGCATAAACGCAGCAGTGATAGGATTGGAGAGGTTCGGTGAGCAAATGAAGACCCTTTGAAGTCATATTGCATGGTACCCATTCCACAGGTCTCAACTCTACAGGTTTAAGGGATTCTTCCTTCAGCTAAAACATGCATGTGGAACCCAGAGTATGTTCAACCGTGTGATCGGGAGACGTGTTCCAATATGTCTCAGTTCTCGTTCCCTGGTACTCGGGTGCAACATTCCAGACGCTTTTCTAACACTCTCCCGACTTGGAAAGTCAGTGCCTTTAACCTCCTGTTTGGCCCATTTGCAATTTCTGCGGAAGATGAACAGGAATAGGGAGAACCAATGAGAGACTAGCTGGAGGTGTCTGGACCGGCAAATTTAACTCTCATTTCCCACCAGGAAGAGGAATTAACCAAAGGCTCAGCATGCCGTGCCGGAACCAGATTAGGGCCTGAAGCAATCCTGCGGTGTTGCGGCCAGCTCACAAGAAAGCGAGTTGAAGAAAGGAGCTCAGGGGCACTGTAATTCACAAACCTGCAGAGTTATAAATGACAGCTATCGTCCAAAAATATACTGAAGTAAGGCTGCCAAGAGGACCTGAAAGCGGGGCAGAATTGCAGGAAACCGATTTCAGGAGGTAGACTGGAATTGCATTTAAAGCATAGGAAAAGAGGCAGAACGTCCACAATGATGCACTTGGCCAAAAAGGGCGTATGCGTTTTTTCCTGAATATATTCAGGAAAAAACGCATACGCCCTTTTTGGCCAACCAAGCAAGCTTGCAAAGGAAATCTGCACTACAATGAAGTCTCACTTCCCCCCGGTCAAAAGGGCCATCTGAAAAAAGTGTAAAATCCAGAAAGGCAGGACAGGCCATGGAGAACTGGGAGCCTTGTTATGCTGATGGGCGGTATGTTAATTGCCAACAGCCACTTGGGAGAAGTGTATGGTGTTTCCTTAAACATCTAAAAAACAAAGCAACAGAGCCTAGGGCACTTCCACTTATGGTCCTATAGCTTAGGGAAATTAAAATGAAAAAGACACAGCCACCCCAATGTTTGGGACGGCTCTGTTTACAAGAACCTCGTTTACGGTACAAGTTCAATAGCGCAGAAAGTGAAATATGGATAAAGAAGTTGTGGTACTTACGTACAATGCAATATCACTCAGCAATGAAATCTATGTCATCAGGCCCGTAGCAGTATAATGAATGGATTCAGGTATGATGATTCTAACTGAAATAAGTCACACAGAAAAAGAAACATCATAAGATATCACTAATACACGGAATGTAAACTTGGCTACACAGGAACTGGATTACAAATCAGAACAGGGTCTCAAATTTACAAAACCAACTTATGCTTGCTTAAGCGAAAAGGTGAGTTGGGGTGCTGCATCAAACCAGAGATTGAAATGAGCACAGATAAAGTTCATTAAGCCAAATATGGAATAGACAAGAGCTACTCCTTGCTCAACGAAATGGACTCAACACCCCATATTAAACGCCTAAGAATGTACCTGACTAGTAAGTATCTTAAAACCTATGGATTGCTATGTCTCTGAAAGAAAATCAAGCGTGTGTACAGGGGCATAAACGCAGCAGTGATAGGATTGGAGAGGTTCGGTGAGCAAATGAAGACCCTTTGAATTCATATTGCATGGTACCCATTCCACGGGTCTCAACTCTCCTGGTTTAAGGGATTCTTCCTTCAGCTAAAACATGCACGTGGAACCCAGAGTATGATCAACCATGGGATCGGGAGACGTGTTCCAATATGCCTCAGTTCTCGTCCCCTGGTACTCGGGTGCAACATTCCAGACGCTTTACTAACACTCTCCCGACTTGGAGAGTCAGTGCCTTTAACCTCTTGTTTGGCCCAGTTTGTAATTTCTGCGGAAGATGAACAGGAATAGGGAGAGCCAAAGAGAGACTAGCTGGAGGAGTCTAGACGGGCAAATTTAACTCTCATTTCCCACCAGGAAGAGGAATTAACCAAAGGCTCAGCGTGCCGTGCCGGAACCAGATTAGGGCCTGAAGCAATCCTGCGGTGTTGCGGCCAGCTCACAAGAAAGCGAGTTGAAGAAAGGAGCTCAGGGGCAGTGTAATTCACAAACCTGCAGAGTTATAAATGACAGCTATCGTCCAAAAATATACTGAAGTAAGGCTGCCAAGAGGACTTGAAAGCGGGGCAGAATTGCAGGAAACCGATTTCAGGAGGTAGACTGGAATTGCATTTAAAGCATAGGAAAAGAGGCAGAACGTCCACAATGATGCACTTGGCCAAAAAGGGCGTATGCGTTTTTTCCTGAATATATTCAGGAAAAAACGCATACGCCCTTTTTGGCCAACCAAGCAAGCTTGCAAAGGAAATCTGCACTACAATGAAGTCTCACTTCCCCCCTGTCAAAAGGGCCATCTGAAAAAAGTGTAAAATCCAGAAAGGCAGGACAGGCCATGGAGAACTGGGAGCCTTGTTATGCTGATGGGCGGGATGTAAATTGCCAAGAGCCACTCGGAAGAAGTGTATGGTGCCTCCTGAAACATCTAAAAAACATAGCAGCGGAGCCTAGGGCACTTCCACTTACGGTCCTATAGCTTAGTGAAATTAAAATCAAAAAGACACAGCCACCCCAATGTTTGGGACGGCTCTGTTTATAAGAACCTCGTTTACGGTACAAGTTCAATAGCGCAGAAAGTGAAATATGGATAAAGAAGTTGTGGTACTTACGTACAATGCAATATCACTCAGCAATGAAATCTATGTCATCAGGCCCGTAGCAGCATAATGAATGGATTCAGGTATGATGATTCTAACTGAAATAAGTCACACAGAAAAAGAAACATCATAAGATGTCACTAATACACGGAATGTAAACTTGGCTACACAGGAACTGGATTACAAATCAGAACAGGGTCTCAAATTTAGAAAACCAACTTATGCTTGCTTAAGCGAAAAGGTGAGTTGGGGTGCTGCATCAAACCAGAGATTGAAATGAGCACAGATAAAGTTCCTTAAGCCAAATATGGAATAGACAAGAGCTACTCCTTGCTCAACGAAATGGACTCAACAGCCCATATTAAACGCCTAAGAATGTACCTGACTAGTAAGTATCTTAAAACCTATGGATTGCTATGTCTCTGAAAGAAAATCAAGCGTGTGTACAGGGGCATAAACGCCGCAGTGATAGCATTAGAGAGGTTCGGTGAGCAAATGAAGACCCTTTGAAGTCATATTGCATGGTACCCATTCCACGGGTCTCAACTCTCCAGGTTTAAGCGATTCTTCCTTCAGCTAAAACATGCATGTGGAACCCAGAGTATGAGCAACCGTGTGATCGGGAGACGTGTTCCAATATGTCTCAGTTCTCGACCCTGGTACTCGGGTGCAACATTCCAGATGCTTTACTAACACTCTCCCGACTTGGAAAGTCAGTGCCTTTAACCTCCTGTTTGGCCCATTTGCAATTTCTGCGGAAGATGAACAGGAATAGGGAGAGCCAAAGAGAGACTAGCTGGAGGTGTCTGGACGGGCAAATTTAACTCTCATTTCCCACCAGGAAGAGGAGTTAACCAAAGGCTCAGCGTGCCGTGCCGGAACCAGATTAGGGCCTGAAGCAATCCTGCGGTGTTGTGGTCAGCTCACAAGAAAGCGAGTTGAAGAAAGGAGCTCAGGGGCACTGTAATTCACAAACCTGCAGAGTTATAAATGACAGCTATCGTCCAAAAATATACTGAAGTAAGGCTGCCAAGAGGACTTGAAAGCGGGGCAGAATTGCAGGAAACCGATTTCAGGAGGTAGACTGGAATTGCATTTAAAGCATAGGAAAAGAGGCAGAACGTCCACAATGATGCACTTGGCCAAAAAGGGCGTATGCGTTTTTTCCTGACTATATTCAGGAAAAAACGCATACACCCTTTTTGGCCAACCAAGCAAGCTTGCAAAGGAAATCTGTACTACAATGAAGTCTCACTTCCCCCCGGTCAAAAGGGCCATCTGAATAAAGTATAAATCCAGAAAGGCAGGACAGGCCATGGAGAACTGGGAGCCTTGTTATGCTGATGGGCGGGATGTAAATTGCCAACAGCCACTCAGGAGAAGTGTATGGTGTTTCCTGAAACATCTAAAAAACAAAGCAACAGAGCGTAGGGCACTTCCACTTATGGTCCTATAGCTTAGGGAAATTAAAATCAAAAAGACACAGCCACCCCAAAGTTTCGGACGACTCTGTTTACAAGAACCTCGTTTACGGGACAAGTTCAATATCGCAGAAAGCGAAAAATGGATAAAGAAGTTGTGGTACTTACGTACAATGCAATATCACTCAGCAATGAAATCTATGTCATCAGGCCCGTAGCAGCATAATGAGTGGATTCAGGTATGATGATTCTAACTGAAATAAGTCACACAGAAAAAGAAACATCATAAGATATCACTAATACACGGAATGTAAACTTGGCTACACAGGAACTGGATTACAAAACAGAACAGGGTCTCCAATTTAGAAAACCAACTTATGCTTGCTTAAGCGGAAAGGTGAGTTGGGGTGCTGCATCAAACCAGAGACTGAAATGAGCACAGATAAAGTTTCTTAAGCCAAATATGGAATAGACAAGAACTACTCCTTGCTCAACGAAATGGAATCAACATCCCATATTAAACGCCTAAGAATGTACCTGACTAGTAAGTATCTTAAAACCTATGGATTGCTATGTCTCTGAAAGAAAATCAAGCGTGTGTACAGGGGCATAAACGCAGCAGTGATAGCATAGGAGAGGTTCGGTGAGCAAATGAAGACCCTTTGAAGTCATATTGCATGGTACCCATTCCACGGGTCTCAACTCTCCAGGTTTAAGCGATTCTTCCTTCAGCTAAAACATGCATGTGGAACCCAGAGTATGAGCAACCGTGTGATCGGGAGACGTGTTCCAATATGTCTCAGTTCTCGACCCTGGTACTCGGGTGCAACATTCCAGATGCTTTACTAACACTCTCCCGACTTGGAAAGTCAGTGCCTTTAACCTCCTGTTTGGCCCATTTGCAATTTCTGCGGAAGATGAACAGGAATAGGGAGAGCCAAAGAGAGACTAGCTGGAGGTGTCTGGACGGGCAAATTTAACTCTCATTTCCCACCAGGAAGAGGAGTTAACCAAAGGCTCAGCGTGCCGTGCCGGAACCAGATTAGGGCCTGAAGCAATCCTGCGGTGTTGTGGTCAGCTCACAAGAAAGCGAGTTGAAGAAAGGAGCTCAGGGGCACTGTAATTCACAAACCTGCAGAGTTATAAATGACAGCTATCGTCCAAAAATATACTGAAGTAAGGCTGCCAAGAGGACTTGAAAGCGGGGCAGAATTGCAGGAAACCGATTTCAGGAGGTAGACTGGAATTGCATTTAAAGCATAGGAAAAGAGGCAGAACGTCCACAATGATGCACTTGGCCAAAAAGGGCGTATGCGTTTTTTCCTGACTATATTCAGGAAAAAACGCATACACCCTTTTTGGCCAACCAAGCAAGCTTGCAAAGGAAATCTGTACTACAATGAAGTCTCACTTCCCCCCGGTCAAAAGGGCCATCTGAAAAAAGTATAAATCCAGAAAGGCAGGACAGGCCATGGAGAACTGGGAGCCTTGTTATGCTGATGCGCGGGATGTAAATTGCCAACAGCCACTCGGGAGAAGTGTATGGTGTTTCCTGAAACATCTAAAAAACAAAGCAACAGAGCGTAGGGCACTTCCACTTATGGTCCTATATCTTAGGGAAATTAAAATCAAAAAGACACAGCCACCCCAAAGTTTCGGACGACTCTGTTTACAAGAACCTCGTTTACGGGACAAGTTCAATATCGCAGAAAGCGAAAAATGGATAAAGAAGTTGTGGTACTTACGTACAATGCAATATCACTCAGCAATGAAATCTATGTCATCAGGCCCGTAGCAGCATAATGAGTGGATTCAGGTATGATGATTCTAACTGAAATAAGTCACACAGAAAAAGAAACATCATAAGATATCACTAATACACGGAATGTAAACTTGGCTACACAGGAACTGGATTACAAAACACAACAGGGTCTCAAATTTAGAAAACCAACTTATGCTTGCTTAAGGGGAAAGGTGAGTTGGGGTGCTCCATAGAACCAGCGATTGAAATGAGCACAGATAAAGTTCCTTAAGCCAAATATGGAATACACAAGAGCTACTCCTTGCTCAACGAAATGGACTCAACACCCCATATTAAACGCCTAAGAATGTCCCTGACTGGTAAGTATCTTAAAACTTATGGATTGCTATGTCTCCGAAAGAGAATCCAGCTTGTGGACAGGGGCATAAATGCAGCAGTCATAGGATTGGAGAGGTTTGGTGAGCAAATGAAGACCCTTTGAAGTCATATTGCCGGGTACCCATTCCACGGGTCTCAACTCTCCGGGTTTAAGGGATTCTTCCTTCAGCTAAAACATGTATGTGGAACCCAGAGTATGATCAACCGTGTGATCGGGAGACGTGTTCCAATATGTCTCAGTTCTCGTCCCCTGGTACGCGGGTGCAACATTCCACACGCTTTACTAACACTCTCCCGACTTGGAGAGTCAGTGCCTTTAACCTCCTGTTTGGCCCAGTTTGCAATTTCTGCGGAAGATGAACAGGAATAGGGAGAACCAATGAGAGACTAGGTGGAGGTGTGTGGACGGGCAAATTTAACTCTCATTTTCCACCAGGAATAGGAATTAACCAAAGGTTCAGAGTGCCGTGCTGGAACCAGATTAGGGCCTGAAGCAATCCTGCGGTGTTGCGGCCAGCTCACAAGAAAGCGAGTTGAAGAAAGGAGCTCAGGGGCACTGTAATTCACAAACCTTCAGAGTTATAAATGACAGCTATCGTCCAAAAATATACTGAAGTAAGGGTGCCAAGAGGACTTGAAGGCGGGGCAGAATTGCAGGAAACCGATTTCAGGAGGTAGACTGGAATTACATTTAAAGCATAAGAAAGGAGGCAGAACGTGGACAATGATGCACTTGGCCAAAAAGGGCGTATGCGATTTTTCCTGAATATATTCAGGAAAAAACGCATACGCCCTTTTTGGCCAACCAAGCAAGCTTGCAAAGGAAATCTGCACTACAATGAAGTCTCACTTCCCCCCTGTCAAAAGGGCCATCTGAAAAAAGTGTAAAATCCAGAAAGGCAGGACAGGCCATGGAGAACTGGGAGCCTTGTTATGCTGATGGGCGGGATGTAAATTGCCAAGAGCCACTCGGGAGAGGTGTATGGTGTTTCCTGAAACATCTAAAAAACAAAGCAACAGAGCCTAGGGCACTTCCACTTATGGTCCTATAGCTTAGGGAAATTAAAATCAAAAAGACACAGCCACCCCAAAGTTTGGGATGGCTCTGTTTACAAGAACGTCATTTACGTTACAAGTACAATATCGCAGAAAGTGAAAAATGGATAAAGAAGTTGTGGTACTTACGTACAATGCAATATCACTCAGCAATGAAATCTATGTCATCAGGCCCATAGCAGCATAATGAGTGGATTCAGGTATGATGATTCTAAATGAAATAAGTCACACAGAAAAAGAAACATCATAAGATATCACTAATACACGGAATGTAAACTTGGCTACACAGGAACTGGATTACAAAACAGAACAGGGTCTCAAATTTAGAAAACCACCTTATGCTTGCTTAAGGGGAAAGGTGAGTTGGGGTGCTGCATAAAACCAGAGATTGAAATGAGCACAGATAAAGTTCCTTAAGCCAAATATGGAATAGACAAGAACTACTCCTTGCTCAACGAAATGGACTCAACACCCCATATTAAACGCCTAAGAATGTACCTGACTAGTAAGTATCTTAAAACCTATGGATTGCTATGTCTCTGAAAGAAAATCAAGCGTGTGTACAGGGGCATAAACGCAGCAGTGATAGGATTGGAGAGGTTCGGTGAGCAAATGAAGACCCTTTGATGTCATATTGCATGGTACCCATTCCACGGGTCTCAACTCTCCAGGTTTAAGGGATTCTTCCTTCAGCTAAAACATGCACGTGGAACCCAGAGTATGATCAACCGTGTGATCGGGAGACGTGTTCCAATATGTCTCAGTTCTCGTCCCCTGGTACTCGGGTGCAACATTCCAGACGCTTTACTAACACTCTCCCGACTTGGAGAGTCAGTGCCTTTAACCTCCTGTTTGGCCCATTTGCAATTTCTGAAGAAGATGAACAGGAATAGGGAGAACCAAAGAGAGACTAGCTGGAGGTGTCTGGACGGGCAAATTTAACTCTCATTTCCCACCAGGAAGAGGAATTAACCAAAGGCTCAGCGTGCCGTGCCGGAACCAGATTAGGGCCTGAAGCAATCCTGCGGTGTTGTGGCCAGCTCACAAGAAAGCGAGTTGAAGAAAGGAGCTCAGGGGCACTGTAATTCACAAACCTGCAGAGTTATAAATGACAGCTATCGTCCAAAAATATACTGAAGTAAGGCTGCCAAGAGGACTTGAAAGCGGGGCAGAATTGCAGGAAACCGATTTCAGGAGGTAGACTGGAATTGCATTTAAAGCGTAGGAAAAGAGGCAGAACGTCCACAATGATGCACTCGGCCAAAAAGGGCGTATGCGTTTTTTCCTGAATATATTCAGGAAAAAACGCATACGCCCTTTTTGGCCAACAAAGCAAGCTTGCAAAGGAAATCTGCACTACAATGAAGTCTCACTTCCCCCCGGTCAAAAGGGCCATCTGAAAAAAGTATAAAATCTAGAAAGGCAGGACAGGCCATGGAGAACTGGGAGCCTTGTTATGCTGATGGGCGGGATGTAAATTGCCAACAGCCACTCGGGAGAGGTGTATGGTGTTTCCTGAAACATCTAAAAAACAAAGCAACAGAGCCTAGGGCACTTCCACTTATGGTCCTATAGCTTAGGGAAATTAAAATCAAAAAGACAGAGCCACCCCAAAGTTTGGGACGGCTCTGTTTACAAGAAACTCGTTTATGGTACAAGTTCAATATCGCAGAAAGTGAAAAATGGATAAAGAAGTTGTGATACTTACGTACAATGCAATATCACTCAGCAATGAAATCTATGTCATCAGGCCCTTAGCAGCATAATGAGTGGATTTAGGTATGATGATTCTAACTGAAATAAGTCACACAGAAAAAGAAACATCATAAGATATCACTAATACACGGGATGTAAACTTGGCTACACAGGAACTGGATTACAAAACAGAACAGGGTCTCAAATTTAGAAAACCAACTTATGCTTGCTTAAGGGGAAAGGTGAGTTGGGGTGCTGCATAAAACCAGAGATTGAAATGAGCACAGATAAAGTTCCTTAAGCCAAATATGGAATAGACAAGAACTACTCCTTGCTCAAGGAAATGGACTCAACACCCCATATTAAACGCCTAAGAATGTACCTGACTAGTAAGTATCTTAAAACCTATGGATTGCTATGTCTCTGAAAGAAAATCAAGCATGTGTACAGGGGCATAAACACAGCAGTGATAGGATTGGAGAGGTTTGGTGAGCAAATGAAGACCCTTTGAAGTCATATTGCATGGTACCCTTTCCACGGGTCTCAACTCTCCAGGTTTAAGGGATTCTTCCTTCAGCTAAAACATGCATGTGGAACCCAGAGTATGATCAACCGTGTGATCGGGAGACGTGTTCCAATATGTCTCAGTTCTCGACCCCGGTACTCTGGTGCAACATTCCAGACGCTTTACTAACACTCTCCTGACTTGGAAAGTCAGTGCCTTTAACCTCCTGTTTGGCCCATTTGCAATTTCTGCAGAAGATGAACAGGAATAGGGAGAACCAATGAGAGACTAGCTGGAGGTGTCTGGACGGGCAAATTTAACTCTCATTTCCCACCAGGAAGAGGAGTTAACCAAAGGCTCAGCGTGCCGTGCCGGAACCAGATTAGGGCCTGAAGCAATCCTGCGGTGTTGCGGCCAGCTCACAAGAAAGCGAGTTGAAGAAAGGAGCTCAGGGGCAGTGTAATTCACAAACCTGCAGAGTTATAAATGACAGCTATCGTCCAAAAATATACTGAAGTAAGGCTGCCAAGAGGACTTGAAAGCGGGGCAGAATTGCAGGAAACCGATTTCAGGAGGTAGACTGGAATTGCATTTAAAGCATAGGAAAAGAGGCAGAACGTCCACAATGATGCACTTGGCCAAAAAGGGCGTATGCGTTTTTTCCTGAATCAGGAAAAAACGCATACGCCCTTTTTGGCCAACCAAGCAAGCTTGCAAAGGAAATCTGCACTAAAATGAAGTCTCACTTCCCCCCCGGTCAAAAGGGTCATCTGAAAAAAGTGTAAAATCCAGAAAGGCAGGACAGGCCATGGAGAACTGGGAGCCTTGTTATGCTGATGGGCGGGATGTAAATTGCCAACAGCCACTTGGGAGAAGTGTATGGTGTTTCCTTAAACATCTAAAAAACAAAGCAACAGAGCCTAGGGCACTTCCACTTATGGTCCTATAGCTTAGGGAAATTCAAATCAAAAAGACACAGCCACCCCAAGTTTGGGACGGCTCTGTTTACAAGAACCTCCTTTACGGTAAAAGTTCAATAGCGCAGAAAGTGAAATATGGATAAAGAAGTTGTGGTACTTACGTACAATGCAATATCACTCAGCAATGAAATCTATGTCATCAGGCCCGTAGCAGCATAATGAGTGGATTCAGGTATGATGATTCTAACTGAAATAAGTCACACAGAAAAAGAAACATCATAAGATATCACTAATACACGGAATGTAAACTTGGCTACACAGGAACTGGATTACAAAACAGAACAGGGTCTCAAATTTAGAAAACCAACTTATGCTTGCTTAAGCGAAAAGGTGAGTTGGGGTGCTGCATCAAACCAGAGATTGAAATGAGCACAGATAAAGTTCCTTAAGCCAAATATGGAATAGACAAGAGCTACTCCTTGCTCAACGAAATGGACTCAATACCCAATATTAAACGCCTAAGAATGTACCTGACTAGTAAGTATCTTAAAACCTATGGATTGCTATGTCTCTGAAAGAAAATCAAGCGTGTGTACAGGGGCATAAACGCAGCAGTGATAGGATTGGAGAGGTTTGGTGAGCAAATGAAGATCCTTTGAAGTCATATTGCATGGTACCCATTCCACGGGTCTCAACTCTCCTGGTTTAAGGGATTCTTCCTTCAGCTAAAATATGCACGTGGAACCCAGAGTATGATCAACCGTGTGATCGGGAGACGTGTTCCAATATGTCTCAGTTCTCGTCCCCTGGTACTCGGGTGCAACATTCCAGACGCTTTACTAACACTCTCCCGACTTGGAGAGTCAGTACCTTTAACCTCCTGTTTGGCCCATTTGCAAATTCTGAGGAAGATGAACAGGAATAGGGAGAACCAAAGAGAGACTAGCTGGAGGAGTCTAGACGGGCAAATTTAACTCTCATTTCCCACCAGGAAGAGGAATTAACCAAAGGCTCAGCGTGCCGTGCCGGAACCAGATTAGGGCCTGAAGCAATCCTGCGGTGTTGCGGCCAGCTCACAAGAAAGCGAGTTGAAGAAAGGATCTCAGGGGCAGTGTAATTCACAAACCTGCAGAGTTATAAATGACAGCTATCGTCCAAAAATATACTGAAGTAAGGCTGCCAAGAGGACTTGAAAGCGGGGCAGAATTGCAGGAAACCGATTTCAGGAGGTAGACTGGAATTGCATTTAAAGCATAGGAAAAGAGGCAGAACGTCCACAATGATGCACTTGGCCAAAAAGGGCGTATGCGTTTTTTCCTGAATATATTCAGGAAAAAACGCATACGCCCTTTTTGGTCAACCAAGCAAGCTTGCAAAGGAAATCTGCACTACAATGAAGGCTCACTTCCCCCGGTCAAAAGGGCCACCTGAAAAAAGTGTAAAATCCAGACAGGCAGGACAGGCCATGGAGAACTGGGAGCCTTGTTATGCTGATGGGCGGTATGTAAATTGCCAACAGCCACTTGGGAGAAGTGTATGGTGTGTCCTTAAACATCTAAAAAACAAAGCAACAGAGCCTAGGGCACTTCCACTTATGGTCCTATAGCTTAGGGAAATTAAAATCAAAAAGACACAGCCACCCAAAAGTTTGGGACGGCTCTGTTTACAAGAACCTCGTTTACTGTACAAGTTCAATAGCGCAGAAAGTGAAATATGGATAAAGAAGTTGTGGTACTTACGTACAATGCAATATCACTCAGCAATGAAATCTATGTCATCAGGCCCGTAGCAGCATAATGAGTGGATTCAGGTATGATGATTCTAACTGAAATAAGTCACACAGAAAAAGAAACATCATAAGATATCACCAATACACAAAATGTAAACTTGGCTACACAGGAACTGGATTACAAAACAGAACAGGGTCTCAAATTTAGAAAACCAACTTATGCTTGCTTAAGCGAAAAGGTGAGTTGGGGTGCTGTATCAAACCAGAGATTGAAATGAGCACAGATAACGTTCCTTAAGCCAAATATGGAATAGACAAGAGCTACTCCTTGCTCAACGAAATGGACTCAACACCTCATATTAAATGCCTAAGAATGTAACTGACTAGTAAGTATCTTAAAACCTATGGATTGCTATGTCTCTGAAAGAAAATCAAGCGTGTGTACAGGGACATAAACGCAGCAGTGATAGGATTGGAGAGGTTTGGTGAGCAAATGAAGACCCTTTGAAGTCATATTGCATGGTACCCATTCCACGGGTCTCAACTCTCCAGGTTTAAGGGATTCTTCCTTCAGTTAAAACATGCACGTGGAACCCAGAGTATGATCAACCGTGTGATCGGGAGACGTGTTCCAATATGTCTCAGTTCTCGTCCCCTGGTACTCGGCTGCAACATTCCAGACGCTTTACTAACACTCTCGCGACTTGGAGAGTCAGTGCCTTTAACCTCCTGTTTGGCCCAGTTTGCAATTTCTGCGGAAGATGAACAGGAGTACGGAGAGCCAAAGAGAGACTAGCTGGAGGTGTCTGGACGGGCAAATTTAACTCTCATTTCCCACCAGGAAGAGGAATTAACCAAAGGCTCAGCGTGCCGTGCCGGAACCAGATTAGGGCCTGAAGCAATCCTGCGGTGTTGCGGCCAGCTCACAAGAAAGCGAGTTGAAGAAAGGAGCTCAGGGGCACTGTAATTCACAAACCTGCAGAGTTATAAATGACAGCTATCGTCCAAAAATATACTGAAGTAAGGCTGCCAAGAGGACTTGAAAGCGGGGCAGAATTGCAGGAAACCGATTTCAGGAGGTAGACTGGAATTGCATTTAAAGCATAGGAAAAGAGGCAGAACGTCCACAATGATGCACTTGGCCAAAAAGGGCGTATGCGTTTTTTCCTGAATATATTCAGGAAAAAACGCATACGCCCTTTTTGGCCAACCAAGCAAGCTTGCAAAGGAAATCTGCACTACAATGAAGTCTCACTTCCACCGGTCAAAAGGGCCATCTGAAAAAAGTGTAAAATCCAGAAAGGCAGGACAGGCCATGGAGAACTGGGAGCCTTGTTATGCTGATGGGCGGGACGTAAATTGCCAACAGCCACTCGGGAGAGGTGTATGGTGTTTCCTGAAACATCTAAAAAACAAGCAACAGAGCCTAAGGCACTTCCACTTATGGTGCTGTAGCTTAGGGAAAGTAAAATCAAAAAGACACAGCCACCCCAAAGTTTCGGACGACTCTGTTTACAAGAACCTCGTTTACGGGACAAGTTCAATATCGCAGAAAGCGAAAAATGGATAAAGAAGTTGTGGTACTTACGTACAATGCAATATCACTCAGCAATGAAATCTATGTCATCAGGCCCGTAGCAGCATAATGAGTGGATTCAGGTATGATGATTCTAACTGAAATAAGTCACACAGAAAAAGAAACATCATAAGATATCACTAATACACGGAATGTAAACTTGGCTACACAGGAACTGGATTACAAAACAGAACAGGGTCTCAAATTTAGAAAACCAACTTATGCTTGCTTAAATGGAAAGGTGAGTTGGGGTGCTGCATCAAACCAGAGACTGAAATGAGCACAGATAAAGTTTCTTAAGCCAAATATGGAATAGACAAGAACTACTCCTTGCTCAACGAAATGGAATCAACATCCCATATTAAACGCCTAAGAATGTACCTGACTAGTAAGTATCTTAAAACCTATGGATTGCTATGTCTCTGAAAGAAAATCAAGCGTGTGTACAGGGGCATAAACGCAGCAGTGATAGCATAGGAGAGGTTCGGTGAGCAAATGAAGACCCTTTGAAGTCATATTGCATGGTACCCATTCCACGGGTCTCAACTCTCCAGGTTTAAGCGATTCTTCCTTCAGCTAAAACATGCATGTGGAACCCAGAGTATGAGCAACCGTGTGATCGGGAGACGTGTTCCAATATGTCTCAGTTCTCGACCCTGGTACTCGGGTGCAACATTCCAGATGCTTTACTAACACTCTCCCGACTTGGAAAGTCAGTGCCTTTAACCTCCTGTTTGGCCCATTTGCAATTTCTGCGGAAGATGAACAGGAATAGGGAGAGCCAAAGAGAGACTAGCTGGAGGTGTCTGGACGGGCAAATTTAACTCTCATTTCCCACCAGGAAGAGGAGTTAACCAAAGGCTCAGCGTGCCGTGCCGGAACCAGATTAGGGCCTGAAGCAATCCTGCGGTGTTGTGGTCAGCTAACAAGAAAGCGAGTTGAAGAAAGGAGCTCAGGGGCACTGTAATTCACAAACCTGCAGAGTTATAAATGACAGCTATCGTCCAAAAATATACTGAAGTAAGGCTGCCAAGAGGACTTGAAAGCGGGGCAGAATTGCAGGAAACCGATTTCAGGAGGTAGACTGGAATTGCATTTAAAGCATAGGAAAAGAGGCAGAACGTCCACAATGATGCACTTGGCCAAAAAGGGCGTATGCGTTTTTTCCTGACTATATTCAGGAAAAAACGCATACACCCTTTTTGGCCAACCAAGCAAGCTTGCAAAGGAAATCTGTGATACAATGAAGTCTCACTTCCCCCCGGTCAAAAGGGCCATCTGAAAAAAGTATAAATCCAGAAAGGCAGGACAGGCCATGGAGAACTGGGAGCCTTGTTATGCTGATGCGCGGGATGTAAACTGCCAACAGCCACTCGGGAGAAGTGTATGGTGTTTCCTGAAACATCTAAAAAACAAAGCAACAGAGCGTAGGGCACTTCCACTTATGGTCCTATATCTTAGGGAAATTAAAATCAAAAAGACACAGCCACCCCAAAGTTTGGGACGACTCTGTTTACAAGAACCTCGTTTACGGGACAAGTTCAATATCGCAGAAAGCGAAAAATGGATAAAGAAGTTGTGGTACTTACGTACAATGCAATATCACTCAGCAATGAAATCTATGTCATCAGGCCCGTAGCAGCATAATGAGTGGATTCAGGTATGATGATTCTAACTGAAATAAGTCACACAGAAAAAGAAACATCATAAGATATCACTAATACACGGAATGTAAACTTGGCTACACAGGAACTGGATTACAAAACACAACAGGGTCTCAAATTTAGAAAACCAACTTATGCTTGCTTAAGGGGAAAGGTGAGTTGGGGTGCTCCATAGAACCAGCGATTGAAATGAGCACAGATAAAGTTCCTTAAGCCAAATATGGAATAGACAAGAGCTACTCCTTGCTCAACGAAATGGACTCAACACCCCATATTAAACGCCTAAGAATGTCCCTGACTGGTAAGTATCTTAAAACTTATGGATTGCTATGTCTCCGAAAGAGAATCCAGCTTGTGGACAGGGGCATAAATGCAGCAGTCATAGGATTGGAGAGGTTTGGTGAGCAAATGAAGACCCTTTGAAGTCATATTGCCGGGTACCCATTCCACGGGTCTCAACTCTCCGGGTTTAAGGGATTCTTCCTTCAGCTAAAACATGTATGTGAAACCCAGAGTATGATCAACCGTGTGATCGGGAGACGTGTTCCAATATGTCTCAGTTCTCGTCCCCTGGTACGCGGGTGCAACATTCCACACGCTTTACTAACACTCTCCCGACTTGGAGAGTCAGTGCCTTTAACCTCCTGTTTGGCCCAGTTTGCAATTTCTGCGGAAGATGAACAGGAATAGGGAGAACCAATGAGAGACTAGGTGGAGGTGTGTGGACGGGCAAATTTAACTCTCATTTTCCACCAGGAATAGGAATTAACCAAAGGCTCAGAGTGCCGTGCTGGAACCAGATTAGGGCCTGAAGCAATCCTGCGGTGTTGCGGCCAGCTCACAAGAAAGCGAGTTGAAGAAAGGAGCTCAGGGGCACTGTAATTCACAAACCTTCAGAGTTATAAATGACAGCTATCGTCCAAAAATATACTGAAGTAAGGGTGCCAAGAGGACTTGAAGGCGGAGCAGAATTGCAGGAAACCGATTTCAGGAGGTAGACTGGAATTACATTTAAAGCATAGGAAAGGAGGCAGAACGTGGACAATGATGCACTTGGCCAAAAAGGGCGTATGCGATTTTTCCTGAATATATTCAGGAAAAAACGCATACGCCCTTTTTGGCCAACCAAGCAAGCTTGCAAAGGAAATCTGCACTACAATGAAGTCTCACTTCCCCCCTGTCAAAAGGGCCATCTGAAAAAAGTGTAAAATCCAGCAAGGCAGGACAGGCCATGGAGAACTGGGAGCCTTGTTATGCTGATGGGCGGGATGTAAATTGCCAAGAGCCACTCGGGAGAGGTGTATGGTGTTTCCTGAAACATCTAAAAAACAAAGCAACAGAGCCTAGGGCACTTCCACTTATGGTCCTATAGCTTAGGGAAATTAAAATCAAAAAGACACAGCCACCCCAAAGTTTGGGACGGCTCTGTTTACAAGAACGTCATTTACGTTACAAGTACAATATCGCAGAAAGTGAAAAATGGATAAAGAAGTTGTGGTACTTACGTACAATGCAATATCACTCAGCAATGAAATCTATGTCATCAGGCCCATAGCAGCATAATGAGTGGATTCAGGTATGATGATTCTAAATGAAATAAGTCACACAGAAAAAGAAACATCATAAGATATCACTAATACACGGAATGTAAACTTGGCTACACAGGAACTGGATTACAAAACAGAACAGGGTCTCAAAGTTAGAAAACCAACTTATGCTTGCTTAAGGGGAAAGGTGAGTTGGGGTGCTGCATAAAACCAGAGATTGAAATGAGCACAGATAAAGTTCCTTAAGCCAAATATGGAATAGACAAGAACTACTCCTTGCTCAACGAAATGGACTCAACACCCCATATTAAACGCCTAAGAATGTACCTGACTAGTAAGTATCTTAAAACCTATGGATTGCTATGTCTCTGAAAGAAAATCAAGCGTGTGTACAGGGGCATAAACGCAGCAGTGATAGGATTGGAGAGGTTCGGTGAGCAAATGAAGACCCTTTGATGTCATATTGCATGGTACCCATTCCACGGGTCTCAACTCTCCAGGTTTAAGGGATTCTTCCTTCAGCTAAAACATGCACGTGGAACCCAGAGTATGATCAACCATGTGATCGGGAGACGTGTTCCAATATGTCTCAGTTCTCGTCCCCTGGTACTCGGGTGCAACATTCCAGACGCTTTACTAACACTCTCCCGACTTGGAGAGTCAGTGCCTTTAACCTCCTGTTTGGCCCATTTGCAATTTCTGAAGAAGATGAACAGGAATAGGGAGAACCAAAGAGAGACTAGCTGGAGGTGTCTGGACGGGCAAATTTAACTCTCATTTCCCACCAGGAAGAGGAATTAACCAAAGGCTCAGCGTGCCGTGCCGGAACCAGATTAGGGCCTGAAGCAATCCTGCGGGGTTGTGGCCAGCTCACAAGAAAGCGAGTTGAAGAAAGGAGCTCAGGGGCACTGTAATTCACAAACCTGCAGAGTTATAAATGACAGCTATCGTCCAAAAATATACTGAAGTAAGGCTGCCAAGAGGACTTGAAAGCGGGGCAGAATTGCAGGAAACCGATTTCAGGAGGTAGACTGGAATTGCATTTAAAGCATAGGAAAAGAGGCAGAACGTCCACAATGATGCACTTGGCCAAAAAGGGCGTATGCGTTTTTTCCTGAATATATTCAGGAAAAAACGCATACGCCCTTTTTGGCCAACCAAGCAAGCTTGCAAAGGAAATCTGTACTACAATGAAGTCTCACTTCCCCCCGGTCAAAAGGGCCATCTGAAAAAAGTATAAATCCAGAAAGGCAGGACAGGCCATGGAGAACTGGGAGCCTTGTTATGCTGATGGGCAGGATGTAAATTGCCAAAAGCCACTCCGGAGAAGTGTATGGTGTTTCCTGAAACATCTAAAAAACAAAGCAACAGAACCTAGGGCACTTCCACTTCTGGTCCTATAGCTTAGGAAAAAAAATCAAAAAGACACAGCCACCCCAAAGTTCGGGACGGCCCTGTTTACAAGAAACCCGTGTATGGTACAAGTTCAATATCGCAGAAAGCAAAAAATAGATAAAGAAGTTGTGGTACTTAAGTACAATGCAGTATCAATCAGCAATGAAATCTATGTCTTCAGGCCAATAGCAGCATAAAGAGTGGATTCAGGTATCATGATTCTAACTGAAATAAGTCACACAGAAAAAGAAACATCATAAGATATCACTAATACACGGAATGTAAACTTGGCTACACAGGAACTGGATTACAAAACAGAACAGGGTCTCAAAATTAGAAAACCAACTTATGCTTGCTTAAGCGAAAAGGTGAGTTGGGGTGCTGCATCAAACCAGAGATTGAAATGAGCACAGATAAAGTTCCTTAAGCCAAATATGGAATAGACAAGAGCTACTCCTTGCTCAACGAAATGGACTCAACACCCCATATTAAACGCCTAAGAATGTACCTGACTAGTAAGTATCTTAAAACCTATGGATTGCTATGTCTCTGAAAGAAAATCAAGCGTGTGTACAGGGGCATAAACGCAGCAGTGATAGGATTGGAGAGGTTCGGTGAGCAAATGAAGACCCTTTGAAGTCATATTGCATGGTACCCATTCCACGGGTCTCAACTCTCCTGGTTTAAGGGATTCTTCCTTCAGCTAAAACATGCACGTGGAACCCAGAGTATGATCAACCATGGAATCGGGAGACGTGTTCCAATATGCCTCAGTTCTCGTCCCCTGGTACTCGGGTGCAACATTCCAGACGCTTTACTAACACTCTCCCGACTTGGAGAGTCAGTGCCTTTAACCTCCTGTTTGGCCCAGTTTGCAATTTCTGCGGAAGATGAACAGGAATAGGGAGAGCCAAAGAGAGACTAGCTGGAGGAATCTAGACGGGAAAATTTAACTCTCATTTCCCACCAGGAAGAGGAATTAACCAAAGGCTCAGCGTGCCGTGCCGGAACCAGATTAGGGCCTGAAGCAATCCTGCGGTGTTGCGGCCAGCTCACAAGAAAGCGAGTTGAAGAAAGGAGCTCAGGGGCAGTGTAATTCACAAACCTGCAGAGTTATAAATGACAGCTATCGTCCAAAAATATACTGAAGTAAGGCTGCCAAGAGGACTTGAAAGCGGGGCAGAATTGCAGGAAACCGATTTCAGGAGGTAGACTGGAATTGCATTTATAGCATAGGAAAAGAGGCAGAACGTCCACAATGATGCACTTGGCCAAAAAGGGCGTATGCGTTTTTTCCTGAATATATTCAGGAAAAAACGCATACGCCCTTTTTGGCCAACCAAGCAAGCTTGCAAAGGAAATATGCACTACAATGAAGTCTCACTTCCCCATGGTCAAAAGGGCCATCTGAAAAAAGTGTAAAATCCAGAAAGGCAGGACAGGCCATGGAGAACTGGGAGCCTTGTTATGCTGATGGGCGGGATGTAAATTGCCAAGAGCCATTCGGAAGAAGTGTATGGTGCCTCCTGAAACATCTAAAAAACATAGCAGCGGAGCCTAGGGCACTTCCACTTATGGTCCTATAGCTTAGTGAAATTAAAATCAAAAAGACACAGCCACCCCAATGTTTGGGACGGCTCTGTTTATAAGAACCTCGTTTACGGTACAAGTTCAATAGCGCAGAAAGTGAAATATGGATAAAGAAGTTGTGGTACTTACGTACAATGCAATATCACTCAGCAATGAAATCTATGTCATCAGGCCCATAGCAGCATAATGAATGGATTCAGGTATGATGATTCTAACTGAAATAAGTCACACAGAAAAAGAAACATCATAAGATATCACTAATACACGGAATGTAAACTTGGCTACACAGGAACTGGATTACAAATCAGAACAGGGTCTCAAATTTAGAAAACCAACTTATGCTTGCTTAAGCGAAAAGGTGAGTTGGGGTGCTGCATCAAACCAGAGATTGAAATGAGCACAGATAAAGTTCCTTAAGCCAAATATGGAATAGACAAGAGCTACTCCTTGCTCAACGAAATGGACTCAACACCCCATATTAAACGCCTAAGAATGTCCCTGACTGGTAAGTATCTTAAAACTTATGGATTGCTTTGTCTCCGAAAGAGAATCCAGCTTGTGGACAGGGGCATAAATGCAGCAGTCATAGGATTGTAGAGGTTCGGTGAGCAAATAAAGACCCTTTGAAGTCATATTGCATGGTACCCATTCCACGGGTCTCAACTCTCCAGGTTTAAGCGATTCTTCCTTCAGCTAAAACATGCATGTGGAACCCAGAGTATGATAAACCGTGTGATCGGGAGACGTGTTCCAATATGTCTCACTTCTCGTCCCCTGGTACTCGGCTGCAACATTCCAGACGCTTTACTAACACTCTCCCGACTTGGAGAGTCAGTGCCTTTAACCTCCTGTTCGGCCCAGTTTGCAATTTCTGCGGAAGATGAACAGGAATAGGGAGAACCAATGAGAGACTAGCTGGAGGTGTCTGGACGGGCAAATTTAACTCTCATTTCCCACCAGGAAGAGGAATTAACCAAAGGCTCAGCGTGCCGTGCCAGAACCAGATTAGGGCCTGAAGCAATCCTGCGGCATTGAGGCCAGCTCACAAGAAAGCGAGTTGAAGAAAGGAGCTCAGGGGCACTGTAATTCACAAACCTGCAGAGTTATAAATGACAGCTATCGTCCAAAAATATACTGAAGTAAGGCTGCCAAGAGGACTTGAAAGCGGGGCAGAATTGCAGGAAACCGATTTCAGGAGGTAGACTGGAATTGCATTTAAAGCATAGGAAAAGAGGCAGAACGTCCACAATGATGCACTTGGCCAAAAAGGGCGTATGCGTTTTTTCCTGAATATATTCAGGAAAAAACGCATACGCACTTTTTGGCCAACCAAGCAAGCTTGCAAAGGAAATCTGCACTACAATGAAGTCTCACTTCCCCCCGGTCAAAATTGCCATCTGAAAAAAGTGTAAAATCCAGAAAGGCAGGACAGGCCATGGAGAACTGGGAGCCTTGTTATGCTGATGGGCGGGATGTAAATTGCCAACAGCCACTTGGGAGAAGTGTATGGTGTTTCCTGAAACATCTAAAAAACAAAGCAACAGAACCTAGGGCACTTCCACTTATGGTCCTATAGCTTAGGGAAAAAAAATCAAGAAGACACAGCCACCCAAAGTTTGGGACGACTCTGTTTACAAGAACCTCCTTTACGCTACAAGTTCAATATCGCAGAAAGCAAAAAATGGATAAAGAAGTTGTGGTACTTAAGTACAACGCAGTATCAATCAGCAATGAAATCTATGTCTTCAGGCCAATAGCAGCATAAAGAGTGGATTCAGGTATGATGATTCTAACTGAAATAAGTCACACAGAAAAAGAAACATCATAAGATATCACTAATACACGGAATGTAAACTTGGCTACACAGGAACTGCATTACAAAACAGAACAGGGTCTCAAATTTAGAAAACCAACTTATGCTTGCTTAAGGGGAAAGGTGAGTTGGGGTGCTGCATAAAACCAGAGATTGGAATGAGCACAGATAAAGTTCCTTAAGCCAAATATGGAATAGACAAGAACTACTCCTTGCTCAACGAAATGGACTCAACACCCCATATTAAATGCCTAAGAATGTACCTGACTAGTAAGTATCTTAAAACCTATGGATTGCTATGTCTCTGAAAGATAATCAAGAGTGTGTACAGGGGCATAAACACAGCAGTGATAGGATTGGAGAGGTTCGGTGAGTATATGAAGACCCTTTGAAGTCATATTGCATGGTACCCATTCCACAGGTCTCAACTCTCCAGGTTTAAGGGATTCTTCCTTCAGCTAAAACATGCATGTGGAACCCAGAGTATGTTCAACCGTGTGATCGGGAGACGTGTTCCAATATGTCTCAGTTCTCGTCCCCTGGTACTCGGGTGCAACATTCCAGACGCTTTACTAACACTCTCCCGACTTGGAGAGTCAGTGCCTTTAACCTCCTGTTTGGCCCATTTGCAATTTCTGCGGAAGATGAACAGGAATAGGGAGAACCAATGAGAGACTAGGTGGAGGTTTCTGGACGGGCAAATTTAACTCTCATTCCCCACCAGGAAGAGGAATTAACCAAAGGCTCAGCGTGCCGTGCCGGAACCAGATTAGGGCCTGAAGCAATACTGCGGTGTTGCGGCCAGCTCACAAGAAAGCGAGTTGAAGAAAGGAGCTCAGGGGCACTGTAATTCACAAACCTGCAGAGTTATAAATGACAGCTATCATCCAAAAATATACTGAAGTAAGGCTGCCAAGAGGACTTGAAAGCGGGGCAGAATTGCAGGAAACCGATTTCAGGAGGTAGACTGGAATTGCATTTAAAGCATAGGAAAAGAGGCAGAACGTCGACAATGAGGCACTTGGTCAAAAAGGGCGTATGCGTTTTTTCCTGAATATATTCAGGAAAAAACGCATACGCACTTTTTGGCCAACCAAGCAAGCTTGCAAAGGAAATCTGCACTACAATGAAGTTTCACTTCCCCCCGGTCAAAAGGGCCATCTGAAAAAAGTGTAAAATCCAGAAAGGCAGGACAGGCCATGGAGAACTGGGAGCATTGTTATGCTGATGGGCGGGATGTAAATTGCAACAGCCACTCGGGAGAAGTGTATGGTGTTTCCTGAAACATCTAAAAAACACAGCAACAGAACCTAGGGCACTTCCACTTATGGTCCTATAGCTTAGGGAAATTAAAATCAAAAAGACACAGCCACCCCAAAGTTTGGGACGGCTCTGTTTACAAGAACCTCGTTTACGGTACAAGTTCAATATCGCAGAAAGTGAAAAATGGATAAAGAAGTTGTGGTACTTACGTACAATGCAATATCACTCAGCAATGAAATCTATGTCATCAGGCCCGTAGCAGCATAATGAGTGGATTCAGGTATGATGATTCTAACTGAAATAAGTCACACAGAAAAAGAAACATCATAAGATATCACTAATACACGGAATGTAAACTTGGCTACACAGGAACTGGATTACAAAACAGAACAGGGTCTCAAATTTAGAAAACCAACTTATGCTTGCTTAAGGGGAAAGGTGAGTTGGGGTGCTCCATAGAACCAGCGATTGAAATGAGCACAGATAAAGTTCCTTAAGCCAAATATGGAATAGACAAGAGCTACTCCTTGCTCAACGAAATGGACTCAACACCCCATATTAAACGCCTAAGAATGTCCCTGACTGGTAAGTATCTTAAAACTTATGGATTGCTATGTCTCCGAAAGAGAATCCAGCTTGTGGACAGGGGCATAAATGCAGCAGTCATAGGATTGGAGAGGTTTGGTGAGCAAATGAAGACCCTTTGAAGTCATATTGCCGGGTACCCATTCCACGGGTCTCAACTCTCCGGGTTTAAGGGATTCTTCCTTCAGCTAAAACATGTATGTGGAACCCAGAGTATGATCAACCGTGTGATCGGGAGACGTGTTCCAATATGTCTCAGTTCTCGTCCCCTGGTACGCGGGTGCAACATTCCAGACGCTTTACTAACACTCTCCCGACTTGGAGAGTCAGTGCCTTTAACCTCCTGTTTGGCCCATTTGCAATTTCTGCGGAAGATGAACAGGAATAGGGAGAACCAATGAGAGACTAGCTGGAGGTGTCTGGACGGGCAAATTTAACTCTCATTTCCCACCAGGAAGAGGAATTAACCAAAGGCTCAGCGTGCCGTGCCGGAACCAGATTAGGGCCTGAAGCAATCCTGCGGTGTTGCGGCCAGCTCACAAGAAAGCGAGTTGAAGAAAGGAGCTCAGGGGCACTGTAATTCACAAACCTGCAGAGTTATAAATGACAGCTATCGTCCAAAAATATACTGAAGTAAGGCTGCCAAGAGGACTTGAAAGCGGGGCAGAATTGCAGGAAACCGATTTCAGGAGGTAGACTGGAATTGCATTTAAAGCATAGAAAAAGAGGCAGATCGTCCACAATGATGCACTTGGCCAAAAATGGCGTATGCGTTTTTTACTGAATATATTTAGGAAAAAACGCATACGCCCTTTTTGGCCAACCAAGCAAGCTTGCAAAGGAAATCTGCACTACAATGTAGTCTCACTTCCCCCCCGTCAAAAGGGCCATCTGAAAAAAGTGTAAAATCCAGAAAGGCAGGACAGGCCATGGAGAACTGGGAGCCTTTTTATGCTGATGGGCGGGATGTAAATTGCCAACAGACACTCGGGAGAGGTGTATGGTGTTTCCTGAAACATCTAAAAAACAAAGCAACAGAGTCTAGGGCACTTCCACTTATGGTCCTATAGCTTAGGGAAATTAAAATCAAAAAGACACAGCCACCCCAAAGTTTGGGACGGCTCTGTTTACAAGAACCTCATTACGGTACAAGTTCAATATCGCAGAAAGTGAAAAATGGATAAAGAAGTTGTGGTACTTACGTACAATGCAATATCACTCAGCAATGAAATCTATGTCATCAGGCCCGTAGCAGCATAATGAGTGGATTCAGGTATGATGATTCTAACTGAAATAAGTCACACAGAAAAAGAAACATCATAAGATATCACTAATACACGGAATGTAAACTTGGCTACACAGGAACTGGATTACAAAACAGAACAGGGTCTCAAATTTAGAAAACCAACTTATGCTTGCTTAAGGGGAAAGGTGAGTTGGGGTGCTGCATAAAACCAGAGATTGAAATGAGCACAGATAAAGTTCCTTAAGCCAAATATGGAATAGACAAGAACTACTCCTTGCTCAACGAAATGGACTCAACACCCCATATTAAACGCCTAAGAATGTACATGACTAGTAAGAATTTTCAAACCTATAGATTGCTATGTCTCCGAAAGAGAATCAAGCTTGTGTACAGGGGCATAAACGCAGCAGTGATAGGATTGGAGAGGTTCGGTGAGCAAATGAAGACCCTTTGAAGTCATATTGCATGGTACCCATTCCACGGGTCTCAACTCTCCAGGTTTAAGGGATTCTTCCTTCAGCTAAAACATGCACGTGGAACCCAGAGTATGATAAACCGTATGATCGGGAGACGTGTTCCAATATGTCTCAGTTCTCGTCCCCTTGTACTCGGGTGCAACATTCCAGACGCTTTACTAACACTCTCCCGACTTGGAGAGTCAGTGCCTTTAACCTCCTGTTTGGCCCATTTGCAATTTCTGCGGAAGATGAACAGGAATAGGGAGAACCAATGAGAGACTAGCTGGAGGTGTCTGGACGGGCAAATTTAACTCTCATTTCCCACCAGGAAGAGGAATTAACCAAAGGCTCAGCGTGCCGTGCCGGAACCAGATTAGGGCCTGAAGCAATCCTGCGGTGTTGCGGCCAGCTCACAAGAAAGCGAGTTGAAGAAAGGAGCTCAGGGGCACTGTAATTCACAAACCTGCAGAGTTATAAATGACAGCTATCGTCTAAAAATATACTGAAGTAAGGCTGCCAAGAGGACTTGAAAGCGGGGCAGAATTGCAGGAAACCGATTTCAGGAGGTAGACTGGAATTGCATTTAAAGCATAGGAAAAGAGGCAGAACGTCCACAATGATGCACTTGGCCAAAAAGGGCGTATGCGTTTTTTCCTGAATATATTCAGGAAAACACGCATACGCCCTTTTTGGCCAACCAAGCAAGCTTGCAAAGGAAATCTGCACTACAATGAAGTCTCACTTCCCCCGGTCAAAAGGGCCATCTGAAAAAAGTGTAAAATCCAGAAAGGCAGGACAGGCCATGGAGAACTGGGAGCCTTGTTATGCTGATGGGCGGGACGTAAATTGCCAACAGCCACTCGGGAGAGGTGTATGGTGTTTCCTGAAACATCTAAAAAACAAGCAACAGAGCCTAGGGCACTTCCACTTATGGTGCTGTAGCTTAGGCAAAGTAAAATCAAAAAGACACAACCACCCCAAAGTTTGGGACAGCTCTCTTAACAGGAACCTCATTTACGGTACAAGTTCAATATCGCAGAAAGTGAAAAATGGATAAAGAAGTTGTGGTACTTACGTACAATGCAATATCACTCAGCAATGAAATCTATGTCATCAAGCCCGTAGCAGCATAATGAGTGGGTTCAGGTCTGATGATTCTAACTGAAATAAGTCACACAGAAAAAGAAACATCATAAGATATCACTAATACACGGAATGTGAACTTGGCTACACATGAACTGAATTATAAAACAGAACAGGGTCTCAAGTTTAGAAAAGCAACTTATGCTTTTTTAAGGGGGAAGGTGAGTTGGGGTGCTGCATAAAACCAGAGTTTGACATTAGCACAGATACTGTTCCATAAGCCAAATGTGTAATAGACAAGACCTACCCCTTGCTCAACAAAATGGACTCAACAATGAGGTATCACCTCACACCTGATAGAATGGGCATCATCAGAAAATCTACAAACAATAAATGCTGGAAAGGGTGTGGAGAAAAGGAACCCTCTTCCACTATTGTTGGGAATATAAATTGTTACATTCACTATGGAGAACAATATGGAGTTTCTTAAGAAACTAACAATAGAATTACCATATGATACAGCAATCCCAGTACTGGACATATACCCAGACAAAACCATAAATCAAAAAGAGACATTCACCGCAATGTTCATTGCATCACTATTTACAATATCGAGGTAATGGAAGCAACCTAAATGCCCACAGACAGACGAATGCATAAAGCTGTGGTACGTATATAAAATGGAATATTACTAAGCCATGAAAAGGAATGAAATTGGGTCATTTGTAGAGACGTCGATGGATCTAGAGACTGTCATACAGAGTGAAGTAAGTCAGAAAGAGAAAAACAAATCTTGTATATTCATGCATATATGTGGAACCTAGAAAAACCGTACAGATTAACCATTTTGCAAGGCATAAATAGAGCAACAGATGTAGACAACAAATGTATGGACAACAAGGGGGGAAAGCTGTTGGGGGGGTGGTGGTGGGAGGAGTTGAGAGACTGGGATTGGCATGTATACATTTATATGTATAAAATAGATAACCAATAAGAACCTGCTGTATAAAAATATAAAATAAAATTCACAATTGAAAAGAAATAAAATTTAAAAAATAAAACAGAAAAAACAATTATTCCCTTCACATACATGTATTTATATGAATAAATTATTTCCATGCTTCTATCTGTAAATACAAAAAAGAGGAATAAAATCTACCTTGAACCAAAAACGAAAAAGAGAAAAAAAACACAGAACCCACCAGTTCCACAGAGGAAAACCGTATCAGGGCACTTGCTCCAGTTGTAAACAATTCTGAAGTTGGTCAGTGGTGGGGAATCATCTCCCATTCAGCCAGCAGCCCCCACGCAACAAGCGTCCTCATTGCAAAGCTGGGGCACCGTGCCGAGGCATCTGTGAGTAAACGTGAGCTGAGCCCCAGGCCAGTTGCTGCTGAACTATTCCCACCCGTCCCAGGTAAAACACCTGAATATATACAAGGACTTGAAAGCCTAGAGGAAGGGCCATAGAGCCACACGAGTGACAGCATGCCGGCCGACTTGGTGCCTGCAGGCCAGCCAGGATGGTCCTGGCCCTGGGTGCTCTTCTGGAAGATTTCCATTTCCCTGCCTGAGATACCCGTCCTGTCCCTGCCCCCACTGCTTTTTTCCTTCCTCACCTCTGCCCAGGGAGAAATTCCAGCAGCAGGTATGGGTGACACATCCTCTTCTTCAGCAGGTGGCAGCCTGGCACCTGCTGCAGAAAGTCCAGCAGAGCCCCACTCACACTGGGCCACCCACAAAGCCGTGGCCTCTCACTCCCTCCCACCAGCCCAGCCCCGAGACTGCTGACAGGGCAGAGAAAATGGCGTCAGGCACGGCTGCAGGGGCTCTTGCTGCCTGGAGTGGTATTTATATTGATCTCAACCCAGGCACACCTGGGGAGGGCTGGCCGGCACGGTTAGGCTGCCCAGCTCAGCCAATCATCACCCCTCAGGGGCTCACAGTTGCAGAAAATGGAAATTGCTGAACCGGCCAGGTCCAAGGAACAGGTGTGGGCTCCTGAGAGTCAGGATAGACAAGGGGCTGCAGCTTTGGCTTGTTTTCTAATCATTTTATCTGGCCCATGAGTGGGAGACAACTTCAAGAAAACCCTCTCCTAATGAGAGGAACCCAGGAGTCAGGGAGAGGAGGGGTGGGTGGTGGTTGGAGACAGAGGCCTGGTGCCCCGGGTGCAGTGGAAGTCTCTGGAAGACCAGGTGGAGGGAGGCCGCACAGATTGATGCCCAGGGTCACAGACCTGTCGCAGCTGCTGTTTGTTAGTTCAAGTCCTGCTCTGAGGTGCTCTGTGTCAGCTCTGAGCGACAGGTGAGCTGGGGGTGCGCTGCAATGAGGGCTATGTGCACGGTTCCTGTGTGCCCAGCCCTGCCACAGTACCTGCAAGGGTAGCTCTGTATCCTGGGAGGGGCCTGACCACGAGAGCCCCGTGGGCTGGGGTGGGGGTGGGGTACCTGCCCAGGTGAGCTCCATATTCTGGGATTGGTCTGACCACGAGAGCCCCATGGGCTGCTGGGGACCTGGTAAAGGATGTCAGGACAGTCAGTGAAGCCACCGAGGATATACCTCCAGTTGCTCCTAATTCCTACACCCTGCTGGTCATTCTACCAACCACCAGGACATGGTATTCTGTATTAGTCTTCAATGATGCCTTCTTTTGTATTCCATTAGTCCCAGAGTCACAAGAAATTTTGGCTTGTGAGTGGCAGGACTCAACATACAACTAAAACAATACTTCCGGGCCGTCTTGCCCCAAGGGTGCAAAAATTCCCACACCATTTTTGGGGAAACCTTAGCTAAAGACCTAAAAGTTCTACCTCTGGAAAAGGAAACCCTCCTTCAGTACGCAGACGACATTCTGATCGCCAGCCCTACTAAGGAGGCCTCTGAACTACCAAGCCAATAAAGGATAGAAGTTGTCCAAGAAAAAGCTCAAATATCACAGACTGCGGTGACCTGCCTGGGCTTCATTCTCACAGAAGGTCAGAGAAGCCCATCCCAGGAAAGGGAAGAAACCATTTTTGGCCTTACTCCTTTCTAAAACTAGAAGACAGCTTAGGGGTTCCTGGGGAGGCCAGGGTTTGCTGCTTCTGGATCCCTAACTGCAGTCTACTAGCTGGGCCATTATATGAAACACTGAAAGGAAAAGATGATGATCCTTTTGAATAGAATCCAGAAGTGGCCTTTCAAGAATGGAAAGAGCAGTCAATTCAGACCCTTGCCCTGGAACTCCCTAATTTAGCTAAACCCTTTGACCTTTACATTCCTGGTGAAAGGTGAATCGCCATTGGAGAATTAGTGCAAAAACTGGGACCACTTGAAATGGAACAATGCAAGAATGCCATCCAGGTAGGATAAACTACGGTCACCAAGGGGCTTGGCCCACTGCCGCATCTGGCCAAGATACTGGCAGTATCTAAAAACCTGGAAATCAGCAGCCCAAAAGGCCACCTCCCTCCTAAGGGAAAAGGACCCCACGTGGTGATCCTAACCACCAACCATGCCCTGAAGTTGCAGGGTTTGCTCCGTGGGCACACCAACCTCGAGTGAGGAGGCCCTCCAACTCCAACATCCAGAGAGATAACCGGGGGCAACAGGACACCATGACGACTCGTGTGAACATCACTTGACCTGGAGTTTCTCTCATAAAACAACAAGAGTGTGTCCCAAAAGAGTAGACTACTGCTTGCAGGACTTACTGCACCCAGAGGGGAGCTAATAATCTTGGCGGGGGAACCGTATATCACACTGTCACCATAGAAAAGCCTACAGACACCGTGATGATGGTGGCCAATAAGACTGGCTGGACTCCTGTTTACTTCAAAAGGCTGTTGACTCAGTGGCCATCATGGTCCTTGATCACCACTGACCCTGGACTGTCTGGGAGTTGAGCGGGCAGGGCTCTGACACCTGGTGCTGTTTGTACGTTAATTCAGGGGCCTAATTGAAGAAAGCGCAGACTACTGGTCAGAGCATCTAGGCTGGCAGAAACGGTCAGCCTAAGGTGGCCGAACAAATGTGGGGCGGGGTGAAACCGGCCCCCACAGCGTCTCTGCACATCTCTTTCCTGGACCCTTAAAGGTCATTAGAATCTATAACGCTTCCAATGCTGGTGCTCAGGTGGACGAGCAGGGAGGCAGGGGGCCTGGGGACAATCAACGTCACCTGGAGGCTGCTGGGGAGAAGCTCTGACCCTCGCCCCTTGGTATGAGGGCTCCCAACTCAGCACTCAGCAGTTACAGAAGAAGGGTCTGCACCCTCAGCACTCCAAGAATGAGGAACGGGACAAAAGGCAGAGGAGGGGTTTGTCCCCAGCAAAGCCCATTAAAAATCCCTGGGAGATAAAAATAGAATCTGGGCAATAAAGTCAAGTCTAACCTTTTTTATCCTTTGTGCTTTGTCTAATTTCATGTGCTCCTAGGGTCCCGCATGCAGAGGTTCCACACCCGGCACTTCAGACCAGATTTCCTAGTGCAGAATGGCTGGGTCGACACCTCAGCTCCTGGGGCCCAGTGCAGACTCCGCGATATAGAGCCTGAGCTGCAGCCAACCCGGCCCTCGAGAGCTCCGCCCCCTCCCTCCCACTGACTCTGACAGGATCTCTACACAGCAGCCCAGCCCACAGCCCACGGGGTAGTGCATGCTCTCACCTCTCCATTCTCTGATCAAAATATAAAGTTTCCTTTGCTTGTGAACCAAACTCAGTCTCGATCTGTTGGCCCCAATGACACTGCGCAGGGGGACACTTGTTGAGGTCCACTCTGGAGGATCAGTAACAGAAATTGAGACTATTGTAACCTCAATGAACAGATGTGTGAGCCAAACTGTAGTTAACATAGAACAGTGTATAAGGCTCGGGTAAAATAAGATGTTTCTAACGCTTCCATTGGATATTTCCATCACTTTATTATAAGCAAGTTCAGTGAAAAGGTTTGTCTTATTTGTCAGGTCAACATTAGAGAAACGAAGTGATTTCTTTCCAAGGATGTACATCTAATAATCTTGGTTAAAGCTTCAATCTTGTTTTAAATGCTTTTCCATTGAAAATGATACCTCTCTTTCAGCTCCCCCATTTCTGAGAAGTATAAAATCTTATAATTTATTATTACCAAAGGGGAAAGGTCGGAGGAGGGATAAATTAACAGTTTGGGATTAACACATACACACTGCTATGTATAAAATAGATCATCAACAAGGAACTACTGTATAGCACAGGGAACTACACTCAACATTTTGCAATAACCTATAAGGGGAAATAATCTGAAAAAGAATAGATATTTTTATTGACATCATCTATCAATGACAGTTAAAGTGTAACCTAAGGGAAGCTGGTGGTGAGTGCTTCTGACCCTGAAGACTTCAATCATCTAAAGTTTGGACTCTGCCTACTTCCCAAGGCCCTTAATGAACATATGTGTAGCCGTAGCTTAAAAAATTCCCCAGTTTGGGTTTCGGGGAGACACTGATTTTGAAAAAGCCCTGGTGTTCTCCTTACATGAATGGGACTCTTCCTACTGCTAAAACATGTCTGTCACACCCAGAGGATGGTATACCGTCTGATCGGGAAGAGTTTGGAAAAGGCATCTCATCTCCTCATCTCCTGGTGCTCGGGTTCACCCATCCAGCGTCTTTACTAACAGTCTCCCCACTTGGAGATGGCAGCACTGTCAACATCCTGTTGCGTACAGTTTGGAATTTGTCCAGAGGATGAAGCGGAAGGATGAGGAACAATGAGAGACAAGTCCTAGGTGTTCAGACAGGCACATGTCACTCTAATTTCCAATCAGGAAGACGAATTGACCAAAGGCTAGGGTTGCCCATGGAAACAGTATAGGGCTTGAGGAAATCCCGCTGCTTTGTGGTCAGTTCCCATAAACACAAGTTGAACAATGGAACTCAGGGGCAGTAAAATTCACAAAACTGCAGAGTTGAAAATATCCATCACTGAAAAATGTCTTGAGGAAAGTCAGAGAAAAGGACTTGTAAGCAAGGGAGAATGGCAGGAAAGGGATTTGAGGAGGTAGAAAGGACTCACCATTAAGCACAAGAAAAGG